>NC_061113.1:256337641-256439177 GCF_002878395.1 Capsicum annuum
TGTCGCATGATGAGCACACAAACACAAGGCAAGGACCCCCTCCCCCCACCCCCACCCCCAAACCCCGACACCACGAAATGCCCATCCTGCTTCTAAAAGGCCGCATTAGAGCTTCAATTAATTTGGATCGAGCATTGCAGGGCTCATTAAAGTGACAGATCGAACCCTCGACCTCTAATTAATGGTGAAACAACCCCATCCACTACACCACAACCCATGTTAGTAAATGTCCCCTTCACTCTTGCCTTGTTTAGTGTTTACTAATCTTTCCATAGTAATTAGGAAAAATAACATATAAGCATACATCTTAACTAATTATATTTACACAATTCTATCTTTGCAAAGTAAATTACAAAAATAAAATCTCAATTAATTATATATTTTCATAAGATGTACGGGAAATTAATTATGCATCACGATAGATCCAAAATCGAAAAAAATACATCGAAAGCTAATTATGTATCTTTATAAAAGAAAAATATATTTTTATTGAATATATAGGGAGCTAATTATGTATCTCAACAAATCATTATCGAAATTTTCAATAATTATGCAAAATGTTGAAATTTTTATGTTGTTTGCCCTAGTAATTAGGGATCTACTCATGAGTATTAGTTTTAGTCAAATAATCGATAAGAAATAATGTCAGGAACTAATCTCAACATACTAAAACACGCTTTTTATTCAATATTATTCTTGTACACAATCCCTTATTGCAATTGACATACTAATCATGTCATCCTAATACATAATTTGAGATAATATGTATTACGTGTTTATTAGTATTATCTAAATTGATATAAATCAAAATTTTCTTATTAACTATGATGTGATATTATAATCGGAAAATTGTAATTTAAGGTTATAATCTTATTTCTAATCAAACGATCCCTTAAAACTTTGAAAATTTGATCATATACATTGTTTGTTGAAATAACTCTTAAATGTTAAATTTAATTTATTGTAACAAGTTCTGTTTTATTTCTAGGTAATATAATTAGTTGCACATATCAATATTACAAGAGGTCATATTTCTTGTATTGGACTGGTCCACCTGACCTTTAAACTCATTTTACAGATCTTATGGTTATAACCAAAATAAGGATTTTCCCGGTAAATAAAGGAAAATAATTGATGAATAAAGAAATAGGAGTATTTGGAAAACAAAAAAACGATTTAACAAATTATCTTACATTTTGTATCCGTATAGTTTTTAATACCAGCAGTTATCTAGAAGTCAAAGCTCGCCTTAGTTGAGAGTCAACATTCTTATCTTTATTAAAAATAAATATTCGTTAATATTTGTCACTTTGATTGCATACAGTTGATCACTAAAATATCCTTAAATGTCTCTGAAATAGTAATGGCGTTGAATCATATAATGTGTTGGTGTCGAATATAAAAGCTCAAACTCGATGACCACATCGATCATGTTTGTCCAAATTTGACCTACATTCTATGAATGATCGAAAGTAGCAAAAGATTTTAATAGCCATAAATGAACAACGTAGAGAATCATGTATAACGAAAAAGGAAACAGCAATAGAGTCGAGATGATCTGCACTTTGCAGACAAAGGAAAGCAATCATCACTAGTAAAATTGAAATTAATAAAGAAAGGTTATTAGTTGGTGCATAATGTATCCACCAACCTTTCAATTTGTTGTTACCTCCTTGGTGCATAATGCATACACCAATACTCTTATTTCTCAACACATTTGCAGTGCATGCCAAATCTGTCATTCTGCATTTGCAACTGGTTTTTCAGTGCCACTGATACCTGTTGAGGATCCGATTAAATATGAAGCGATTCAAGAAAACCTTCAATGATCAGCAAGTTCCTTCTGATCACGATTCAGGTGTTGCTTTAAAGAATGCAGAGTCGAAATGGGGTCCGAATCCAATGACACTCGGGGGTTTTATAGTTGCTCTCTTGATGGTTCTTACGGTTGTTTTCTCAGTTGCCTTCTTTTTAGGGGACTTACCTTCCGATTGCTTGTGGACTTTGGCTGAGGCTAGAATTTTTCGTCTTAAACCTTCGAAAGGTGTTGCATTTCCTCTTTATTTTCCTACTTTTTTGCTTGTCCTTTCACTTGCATAGTATTTCTTCCTTTCTGCAATTCCAGTTTGTTGAAAATAGAACAATAGGCATAGAAAATACTCGACATGCCATTCATTATGCACTCACATGTCATAGTATATAGGTTTTATACTGGTAGGCGGTAGCAAGTCTGCAGCATATATGATATGTACTCTTGAAGTTGTTAGTTAAGTTACTAGACCCTATTCTTTTGAAATCAGGTCACAACGAATAAAGCTAAAACAAGGAGCAAGTTTAGCAGCAGAAGTTTCCATTTCATGGCATATAAGTGTTCTAATGAAGTGAATTACCTGGTTGTTCTACCGAGATTTCACCAATTACTTGTAAGTAATATCTAGAGGTGGAGCTAGGCGGATGAAAGGGGATTCTATCAGATTCCCTTTGTCGGAAAATTATACTGTGCGCAAATAAGAAAAAAACAGTTTTTTTCCAATATATAAATTGTTGAATCCCTTGACACAAGGGAGACGATTCCAGCGTAGTGTAAAAGGTGGCTCAAAAATTGCTTTTAAGTCGTAGATAACTTATGTGTGCTTGTAATGTGTATTAATTGTGATCTTACTCTTTTCGTGTTCTTTCTTCCAGCCACATTTTCTGAAGATATTCCGCAGCCACTGACAGCGCCAAAAGATAAACTACTAGGTGGTCTTCTCCCTTCAGGATTTGATGAAACATCTTGTTTGAGTAGGTATGAATCACCCTTATATAGCAAAGGTCTTCAGCATAAGCCGTCCTCTTATCTTATCTTCGGGTTAAGAAGATATGAAGCTCTTCACAAGCAATGCGGTCCTTACACAGAGTTATACAACAGAACTGTCGACCTCATTAAGTCTGGTGAATACAGTAGCGATTCTTCAGTTTGTAATTACGTTGTTTGGATATCGTATAGTGGTTTAGGGAACAGGATACTAACCTTAACTTCTGCTTTCCTTTATGCTCTCCTCACAAACAGAATCCTTCTTGTTGACCCCAGAGTCAATTTGTCTGACCTCTTCTGTGAACCTTTTCCTGAAGTTTCTTGGTTGCTTCCTCCAGATTTCCCTATAATTGATCAGTTTAATAGCTTTAATAAGAAATCTCCACATTCTTATGGTTATATGGTGAGAAATAATGTCACACAAAATTCAAGAAAACCTTCATTCCTCTACCTTCACTTATCTCATGACTTTGATGTGCAAGATAAATTATTTTTCTGTGACACTGACCAAACTTTTCTCCACAATGTCCCTTGGCTACTTGTGAAGTCCAATAACTATTATGTGCCTGCTCTTTTCTTGATCCCATCTTTCGAGCAAGAGTTGAACAATCTTTTTCCAGAGAAAGAAACTGTGTTCCACTTTTTGGGTAGGTACCTTTTCCATCCAACAAATTCTGTATGGGGGCTTATTACTAGGTATTATCAAGCTTATTTAGCTCAAGCAGATGAAAAAATAGGCATTCAAATTAGACTTTTCAATTTCGGTGCAGGCGATTTTAGGTACGTGTTGAATCAAATCTTAGCTTGTACAACAAAGGAGAATCTATTGCCACAGGTTAACCTGAATGAGCCTATAGTCAATTCGTCTGGCAAGATGAAGACTGTAAGTGTTCTGATGACATCTCTAAGTCCACGATACTTCGAGGAGATTAGAAACATGTATTGGGAGAATCCTACTGTGACAGGAGAGATTGTTAGTGTTTTTCAGCCAAGTAATGAAGAGCGTCAACAAACTGAGAAGCTAATGCATGACAGAAAGGCCTGGGCAGAAATGTATTTGCTGAGTTTAACTGATAAATTGGTTACAACTGCATGGTCTACTTTTGGTTATGTTGCTCATAGTCTTGGAGGTTTGAAGCCATGGATTTTATACAAGTTTAAAAATGGAAGAGTCCATGATCCACCTTGTTTTCGAGCAGTGTCTTTGGAGCCGTGTTATCATTCCCCCCCTTACTACGATTGCAAGAAGAAAACAGAAAGTTTTAACTCAGTTAACATTGTTTCTCATGTGAGGCATTGTGAGGATAATAGCTTGGGTTTGAAGTTATTTGATCGAAAAGGTGAATTGTAACCATTGAGATTTATCACTCTGAGGGAACAAAATTGTTGCAGGAGTACTTACTGTAACTTATTTCAAGATTCTTTCATTGTTTTGATTCTTAGAGACAAATTCATATTTTTACAGTTTTTAGTGAAAGCTAAGCCATAAATTTCTGTTTATGTGGTGACTTATTTTTCTAAGACTAGAACATTCAACAATCAGCAGTAGGAAAAGTAAGAAGAAAGAATTGATAAGCACAAATTAAGGAGGAAATGATGTGGGGAAAACACCCAACATTCCATGCATTACAAAAAGGGATAAAATACAACACACTCAACATTCAGCAACATTCCATTGCCTTTTTATTCACTCTCACTGAGGCTGAGTTGCCGATATTCTTTATATTTTGTTGACGTTACCCTAAAGTTCTCCATTTTCTCTCCTACGTATGTACCTTTGGGATTATAGCCACCGTATTACTTGGTAGAGCACCCTTTGGTCAAAGAATTGAGGGCTTGAGAAATTTGGCCCATTTGTACTTCAAGATTGCTGATGGAAGTAGTGTGAGAAGCCATTTTAGCATCCGTTTGGGTACTTTCCATCCTCTGGTTGAACAACTTTCAATCCGACTCATTTCAATACTTGGGTTGGGAGAATGTTCCTCCTTAAGATTGGTGATGAGGAGGAAGAGCATGTGGTCGTTGGTACATAGGAGGCCTTTGAGATGAAGAGTGCCTCCTTCAATGTGCCTGGCGTCGCCCATTACAGCCTGAACTAAAGCCCAAGATCTTACTTTTGCCCTTGATTCTGTTACATCATCAATTATAAATAGCTCCCCATGAATCAGGAAATATCAGTTAGATTTTTAGCTTGACATCAGATTGTTCAGCCTTGTACCCCTTGCAGAACTTCATCAGATTCCCTTCTATCAGGCTTGAGGTGATAATTTTCAAATTCTGAACCAAAATTTATTGATTCCTCATCAAGCCTTTTTTTTAATCTTCTCCAAGTTCTCAGCATATTGGATTGTATTAAGCCTCTGTAAAGGGTCTCGAAGGTGACCTTCTGTGGCAGAAATCCCTTTTCTATCATTTCCATAAAGAATGCACACGCCGTTTTCCATTTTTGTTTCTCACAAAATCCATGAATCAACAATGTATATGAATCTAAATCAGGCCCTGCTCCAGAATCCTTCATATCGTCCCAAATATCTATTGCCGTCCCTATTCGACCCAATTTCAATAACATCCCCAACAATATATTGAACGTACTCACGCTTGGTGAGCAGAGGGAACCCTGCTTCATTTTCCTGTACAACCTCAATGCACCATCTACATCCTTCCTCCCTTTAAACTCTTTAAAGAAACAATTGTAAGTTGTGAATGTGGGAGTTATCCCGTTAGAAACCATTTGCTCGAGTAACAGCTCCGCATCTTCAAGCCTACCACAAGAGCAGAGGCACTTGATGACCGAGGTATATGTCACAATATTCGGGCATATCCCTTTGTCTCTCATAATCCTTGATTTTTCAAGTGATAACTCAGGCTTATGAGCCCGGCTATAGACATGCAGGCGTATGGAGTAGCTGGTCACATCTGGTTCCGCACCACTTTGAGTCATTTCCTCAAACACCTTCTCCGCGTCCCTAATTACCTTGTCAAACCTACCAACCGGATGCAAACTCGCTCTCCTGCAAATACCATTCAACAACACATTGTAACGTACCGCGTTTGGAAGAATTCCCTTGTCCAACATCTCCCCAAGAAACCTCCTTGCCATCGCAATATCCTTCACTTTACACCAACCATAAATGAGAATGGTATAAAGCTTACAGTTGAGCTCCAATCTCCATTTCTCTTTATTGAACACTTGAGTAGCCACCTTGACATATCCATATTTACAAAGGGTATCAAGAAGATAACAGAAGTAGGATTTCCAAACTTGATCTTCATCGAGAAATATGTGCATTTCAGTGAAGGTCCGAATAGCTTGACGGGTGAAGCCAGCAGAGATAAGCCTACGGATCAACAAATAGAAAGTAGTGAAGTTCATTTTAATGGATTTCTGTTCCATTTGGACAATAAGCTGCCAGGCAACATCGAACTGGCGAACTTTGCATAGAATGTCAATGAGGAGATTGAAAGCGGTGGTGCAGGTGTCGTCGTCGGTGGAATTGGGAATATATATAGTGAAAGAAGGAGAGGGCAACTTTAGAAGAGTGCTTGAGGCGGAGGAGAATCTGATGGACAAGGAAAGGGGTGAAGGAAACGCCATGAAGCTGAAGAGAGGATTCCATGGCGTGAAATGGATTGTGGTGTTCAAGCAGTAGCTGAGAAATCAAGTCGGCGTCCTTTGACGATTCCAACTGCGGAAGTGCCGCCGGTGTTGGATGGTGGAGTTCTGTGGAGCAACAGAAGCGCCGGACAAAACCGACGGAACAAGAGACGACGGAAATCCAATAGGACACGCATTTCGAGAAGCACAAACCCCGAAATTAGCAGAAACAAAGGGCTGTGGAACACTATACACTAAACTTAAACCATGTGTATACTTGACACCAAGCTTTACTATGACCTCAGAGAAGATATAAATAGTAAATCATATGAAACGCTGCTTCCTAAAACTTGGACTGCATGTGAACTACATTTGCCAGAAATGAGGGACAAACAATATGAAATGAAAAAGATGAGTTCAATCACAGTTGCAGCTATCAATTCAAGCTACGAAAAAATTGGAAATCTAAGTAAGATTGTATTTCGTACTTGTAATAGGACCATATACCAATGGGGCCAAAATAATAAGGTTATCGGTACACTTTACAGCATGAGACAATGGATTACACAGTTATATCAAAGATTTATGCGCCTCATATAGTTTTGTCAGACATTTCACTGAATCAATGTTTGATCGCTCTACGTAACTAAATAATTTGTAAGAAAAGTAAATGGAAGTTCTTTAAACATTTTATGAAATTTTCTTCCAATCAAAATTGTGACATATTGTTTTGGTCTGTATTTCCTCTTTCCTTCATAAATTAAAATCAACTACTGAGAAAATATGTTTACACGTCCAGAAACTTTATGGAGGTCAATGTACATGCCTACATGGCAGCAGTGCCTGCAATGCAACCCAGTTATGTAAAGGAGGTGGTTGTTGGTCATCCATCCGCCTGCTAGCCACTAATTTCAGCTTCTACCCTGTGTGTTAATAAAATAGCCTGCAAACTTTTGAATCCACCTACCCAGTATCAGAATCTGAAAACTCCACTTGGTAAGCATCTTTCGGGTCAACGTCGGTCATAGAAGGTGGAACAAGATCGTTTCTTGGGCGAGTTCTTCGCTTTCGCATGGTTACGTCCTGCAAAGAGTTACAAAGGTGGAAAGGATCTAAGTCAGTTTTCAACGAGGTCAAAATAAAAATCATTTCAGGAACAACAGAATATTTAAATCAATACCTTTGCATTTGGCTGATTTGACTGATCGGGCTCACTGGTCTGGTGGTCCAGATGTTCTGGCTCTTTTGATTTCTGGCTTGAATGATTAGGCTTGCTTGACTGAGCTACCTGACTTCTCTTAAACCAAACACTACCAAAAGAGATCAGTGCTGCCAGGAGCAAGAAAGGTCCAACTCTTGGATCATCAATGTAATCATGAATTTTATTTAGTAAACTCTTGACCCTATGATTCAATCCTCCACTAGGACTAACAGTTCCTTGAGTCCAAGATGACCAACTGGAATCTGCATCCTCTGGTACCAGTTCAGGAGTTCTTGATTTCTGCAACGAAATGTATACAATGATAAGAAATAAAAAAGGGGCTTAGTAAAGGGCTGGGATGATTTTCACTGTCATACATCCTTGCCATCATCAACATACAAATAACACGGGAAATCATCATGCCATGATATTGAGATCTACTATTCCTCCCATGTTGATTAGAAGGAGACAGCTCCCTATTCCTCCCATGTTGATTAGAAGGAGACAGCTCCTATCACTCCTCCCACATAGTATCCATAATTCTTCCCAAGTGAGAGATGTAGATCAATCTCCATAGAGATTTAGTAGCAAGGGGAAAATAAGTCTCTGCACGCACAGTTCTGGTGTACCAACTACACCAACTGGCAGCTGCTTCATGAATAGAGCTGACAATCTTGAAGGAGGGTGTCATTTATAAGATCCATTTTTCAAACCCAAAATCCCATTGAAGCATGTTAGAATATGAATAGGAACAGGAATAGTTTGTCGAATTCTACTTGGAGAAGGATTGTAATGTAGGGACCTACTTGGAAAAGGACTAGAATGTAGTATCTATAAATAGAGTATCAATGTAATAATGTAGTTACAAAAATTCAATAATATTTTTCTCTTATATTTCTTAGAGCATAAATAAGAACAAAATCCTTTTTGGAATCAGTTAATCCAAGCAAGTGTGAACAAAGGAATTTAAGAAATCAACTTACAAATGAAGGGAGATCCTTTGAGTCGCCATCTTTGATTATCTCAGAAATCCATTGTACGATCTGTCATTTCCAATATACCATATATTAGATATATAGACATAATCATCGTGAACGTTCTCGTACTCAGTCACAAGGGAATATGAAAACTAGATCCATCATGTGACTTGCTATTGAATTTCAGGGAATATGTCGGTCTACTGACCTCTTCAATTTTATTAGAACCATTGTATTTTGCCACAAGCTGAGATGCAGGATCACTTTCAACATTGTACAATGCTGAGAATTTGTTGGTTGGCTGCTTTCCAACATCCTCTGTACCATTCCTATCATAGCGAACAATAAACAATTGTGCTGTATCTATCATATCCCTCGGCCCACACGTCTCATAACTATCTTCAGAATTAATGTAGAAGAAACAGTAACTCTGTAAAAAGGAGAAGCTGTTAGCGTTCAACGTGGCAGAAGATCATACTTTTGCTCAAAGAAGAGTCATCCAACATAATGTACCTCATGAATACCACAATAACATATGTATGAATCAAATCTAACATGCTCAGATTATTTTATACAAATAAAAGTCTAGATTTGGAAGAATAATAGCAAACAAAGAAAAGAAAGTTATATGATTCACATTCAAGTTCAGTGAAGATCTCTCAACTACAAAAAGGAACAAAAAGTTTTTCAAAGCATAACGAGTATCCAAGATTTAACAACATTTGGATCCAAAACCAACTGAACATTAGAGCCTACCACGTAATCGATAAACTAAGCCTCAATCCCAAATTACGAATCCTCTATATCCATTATTCTCTAATAGCCAAATAAAATGAAACCATTTAGTAATCAGTTAATGCGCCTTCTATAAATTTTGTGCAAAAGAAGAATTAGAGCCTACTACGTAATCAATAAACTAATAACCTGTTTGGCCAAGCTTATTTTTCCCCAAAAGTGCTTATTTTAAAAAATTGAGGTGTTTGGCCAAAGCTTATGGAAGAAAATAAGTGCTTCTGGGGTGAAAAAAAGCAGTATTTCATAAGCTAAAAAATGTAGCTTGCCCTAAAAGCACTTTTCAGAAAAATATACTTAAAAGCAGTTTTAAAAGCTTGGTCAAACACTAATTGCTGCTCAAAAGTGTTTTTTATATTTATTGGTCAAACACAAACTATTTCTCACTAATGTACTTTTTTAAAAAACACTTTTGAAAAAAGCACTTCCTAAAATAAGCTGATTTTAGAAGTTTGGCCCTACACACTATAAGCCTCAATCCCAAATTAGTGGCAGCTGTGTAATATGAATCCTCTATATCCATTATTCTCTAATAGCCAAATAAAATGAAACCATCAAAGTAACCAGTTAATGCACCTTCTTCAAAATTTTGTGCAAAAGAAGAATTATTAAATCTATAGAAGTTTCCAGGAACTGAAATTTTCAGGAAAAGCTATAGGAATCTAAGATGGAGGTAAAGTACGCACAAATAAGTAACTGAAAGATGCCTAGTTAAGTATCTAAGATGAGAAGTGGTAGGAATTTACTCTCTGTCTAGAGAATAAATGCTAGAGAGTCTAAATTCGTGCTTTTCTGTAGTTTCCTATTCCCTATGGAATCCATCAGTCTGTCAAAGACAACTTTACTGGTCATGCTCAACACAAGATGGGTATGAATCTATGAACTTATTGATCTTATAAAATAAAAAGCAATGCTAATATTGTGCTGAAGTTAAAAACCACTGTTCCTACAGAAAATGTAATCATACCACTATTTAACCAAAGGAATGCAAACATTTGAAGAGAAGTGCTCACTTTCTGTGCTTCCCCATCAAGCCAGGTAAACGTCAGTCGTTTCTGTTTTAGTGCAAGCAGAGCTGGTGCAGATGACAGATCTTGATCCACTGCAGTCAATTCTCCATCTTTTGAAAGGGTTTCTTGAACCCTGCGCATGGTCTTGTGTGATAGGTAATTTACACCATCAGCTAATGTAACAAATCATTCAAAGCATCTAACATTTTTTGCATGTTGCCCAATTTGAATAGAGTTGAAGCCATATGAATCTATGTAAGAGGCGGTGATAGTGAGAAGTCCTTCAGACTTCCCCGCATATTACAGAGTGAACATAAAAGTTCAGAGCGACATGCCTTCACAAATTAGCCCCCAAAGAATACTATTGATATGCAGGGAAGTCTCTACAGTCACTTTAGGGTTGAAGCAGTTTACCAGGAAAATGCATCCCAAGGAAGAAATATTTAGCTTTGATATAGGACATAACAAAACTGCGAAGAAATATATAATATGAAGCAGCAGCCAAGTAGACATCATTACTGACAGATTATTGTAGGTATTGGTAACTTATTGAAGTTTCCAATCCTAATTAATCTTTCATCTCAATATTCTTAAATAGAAAGTTCTTAGAAAGCATAAGGTTGTTTGCCCTATCTGGTGTTTCATGTGTAAAGAGACGGGAAAGAAAAGGATCATCTTCTCATTCACTGTATCTTTACCATGAGATTATGGTGGGATATGCTTCAGTGGTTCGGAGTTTCTTGGGCAATGCCAAAAAATGTGATAATGTTTTGTTGGAGAAGAAGGATTAGGAAAAGACGTAAGGCTTGCATCTCCAGCAATTAACACTTCTTTTGAGATAAGGTAAGTGTATTTCATCTCCAACAATGGTTCATGTCATTCATGGGTTTGGGTCTTTCATTCAGGCTCTGTTGGGGCAGATTCCTGGTATAACTAGTGCCAACATCTCCTCTCTCTCCCCCTCACACACAGAGCCCCCCCCCCCCCCTTTCTCCCACCCAACCACACCACCCACCATCATTTCTATCAAAATTATCACAATACATCTACTGTTAATCTGCAGTCAGACTTTCTAAAACTAGATGGAAATATAAATCAACTAAAACTGAGATGGAAAGCCAAATTACAGTCCATAGCTTTCGTTAACAAAAATGGACTAGAAAAAAGAGCTTACTTCACGCATCGTGTTGAGCTCCAGGCTATACCTCCCGACTAAAACAACACAATACCATATCTTGGTATCCTTTCCAGCACGTGAAAAGCCCCGCGCATCACAACCCAATTCTTTCGAAGTTACACTCCTCAATTGTGGAAGCACTGAAGAAGTATGAAAGAAAAACCAGCAAGATCCATGTTAATACTATTTCAGGAGACATACTAGAAGAGGCATATAATTTTTGAAGTCCTTTTCCATATTTCAATAGAACACTCTACAACACAATAACCCACACCTTAATTTTTCTCCATCTAAATTGGAGAACTCAAGTGAAAACAAATATTACCATCCATAAATTAAGATCAGAACACAAATTTTGGAACTCATATTTCTGCCCGTTGTCAACTGAAAATAAGTGAATCTGAAGATGCCCAGATATGCATTCATAGTGCTACGAGAGCCCATACCAATTTGCATGTTGGTAGTCTTCAACTCAGAAAAGATGTAGAATTAGTTAAATGGTCAATGTACTACAACATGATCGTCGTAAAAACGCCTAGACCAGTTTGTGCCTAAAAATGCCACAACTTTCCCTTCTACACTTTCGTCAAAAAACTTTTGCCAAATTTATCTGTACAAAATAGAAAGAGTAACTACGGTAACTACAGAAGTCACATGAAAAACTACACCTCAATTAACTAGTAATGAAATATAGTTCCTTCTTCACATCTGGGTACATAGCACTAACCTGAGAAAAAATCCCTATACAGCCATTTCATGACACCCAAAATGAGCATAGGCAAATGCAAAAGCAGGATGTAACAATGGTTTTAATACTTCAATTTCTACATTGCCTTTTTATGTTCACTCGACTACTGCTAGCTCCAGCCACCTAGGTTGCTCGGCCTCGGGTGTGGATGTGAATGTAGAGGTCGGATTCTTCAAGATCTAAATTATAAGATTCAGGATACTGATCCAGTCATCAGGTACGGATACGGGTGCAGAGATTCGCTAAAAATAATTCAAATATCTAAAATAGAGTTATATGTCTTAATTATGAGACATTATGTGGTTTACAAGGTATTCCGAGGAGAAAATATTGATCAAGTGGAGAATCCAGGAAGGAGATACATGAAAAAGAACTGACATAGAAATCTCTATAAACAAAGTTATTTTATGTTCAATTTCACCTTAGCTTTTGTTTGATTACATAAATCATAGGTATTTATCCTGAATTTCCCAGTCAATTTTGGTCAAAGTACCCAAAATCGGTTGACCAAATCCGATATGGATCCCACACCCATATCCACGCCATGTTGACACGGGTGCGGCACCGAAAGTGAAGAGTCCGAGCAACTTAGCTTGCCACACTGATAATTTGTTGAATTAGGCATTAATCAACAAAAAGAAATCTAGGTGGAAGTGGTATCACATGGAGGAACTATACTTGAAATTAATGAGCAAAAAACACTTCATAACATCATGGAAAAACTAACAACAACATTGAACAAGAATAAACAGAATCAACTCGAGAGGAAAATTTGCTAAATCAATCTATAATGAACGTCAAATTTACACAATGATTGCTAACACTACAGTAACATGAATAAAATAAACCTGGCTGACTGGAATGTATATACTGAAATCTCAAATTAATTAGCCCGCACAAATCATATCAGATAAAGCAGTTGATGAAAATACATGTTCAGTTCACTTATGTAGTACACTAATTTATTTATTTTTTTGATAACCGTATACCTGTCACCTCACCTCACCTCCCACCAGCAGCAGGTACCCGATAAGTAAATCAAAATTCCAACAAGGGTAGGCCAGATGAGAAGAAATCACCTAGTGTTTTTGTCTATGTTAGGATTTGAACCTGAGACCTCATGGTTCTCAACCCACTTCATTGACCACTAAGCCACCCTCAAACTCTTGGGTGCAGTACGCTAATTTATGAAACTGATGAAATAGCCAAATATATTGGAAAAAGGGAGAAAAGATAAGTACCTTGATGTTTATTCTTCTCCATAATATCCACAAACAATGAACTGTTCACATAGCCTACAACCATATACATTTTTTAGCTTGCTATCTTAGAGACATCACTTATCACAGCCACCGTCCACCAGAAGTAATGACAAAAAGACAATAAATAAGGATAATAAACTTGCCGTGATGAATAACAGGTTTGACACCTGTTTCTTTAAGAAATACAATGGCAGGAGCAGATTCGACACCTAACCTGTATAAATCCGCAACAAGTCATATTACAAAATCTTTAAGTGAAAATTTATCATGGGAGCAAAGCATAACAGTATAGAAGAATAATAACTAGATACATGTTATGCCTTTCACATCAAAGAGCTCTGTATTTACTTTCCCATTCCCCCCAAAAGACGATAAGGAAGAGAGAGGGACAATATTTGAGACGAAAAAGGGAAAGAAAAGTAAGAGCCTATTCAACACCCCGCTTCCGCCAAAAGAAAAAGAAAGACAAATTAACAAGAGAGGGAAAGAACAACTACACAACAATGCGTGTACATTACATATTCCACCACAATGAAGATTCTCCTTCTTGCCAAAGCACGAACGCGAATGTAGCCACGGCTGAGTAATTCTTAGCAGCTTGACGTATAAATGGAGTTGCCCGCTCTCCAGTTTGCGAGAAGAAAATGACCTTGACCTTATCATTGAACAAAACAAGAAACCTGTCAAATTCAATGCTAGCAACCTTAAACAAGTACACATTGACATGGCAGCACCAGCGTACTAAACATGACAGTGAAAATTGAAAAATATTGGCAAATGTTCAAGCAGGGTGTATTCTTGAATAGGATAAAATTAGTCAAGCTAGACAGAATGTATCGTATATTAAGCCAATCCAATAAAAAATACTAAAACCCTTGAGAGAGACTTTGAACAAATAAAACAACAAGACTACTCAGTTAAAAATAAGTTGCAAGAGTATCACGCCCTAAGTTTCTAGGAAAAGGAAGTTCCTTCCCATGGTCAACCCCAACTTTCAACTAAGTTGCCCAAATCTCCTAGAATGATATAAATTATCTTCTCTTTTAGGTTGATGATTTTAGAAAGGGAGCGAGCCTTGGAGCAACTGGTAAAGTTGTTGCCATGTCACCAGGAAAGTTCAAGCCGCGGAAACAGCCTCTGGCGGAAATGCAAGGTAAGACTGCATACAATAGACACTTGTGGTATGGCCCTTCCCCGAACCTAGAGCATAGCGGGAGCTTTCTATTTACACCAAAAGAAAATAAGAGAGCGAAGACGACTCCTCAATTGCAAGAAAACTCGACTCTAACCTTCAAAAGCTCTTCAATTTCTCTCTCTCCAAACTAACCACATTAATGCTATCGAAACCATGTTTCAAGTGCTTCGTCTTCTCCGCCTTCTCCCGCTGCTTTCCAACTGAGCCTCGGCGCATAAGATCTTTCATAGTTCTTGGCATTACCCAAGGAGTATGAAACCATCTAAACATAACCCACCATAATCGCATGGTAAGACGCAATGTAGAAGGAGGTGATCCACATCCTCGCCCGTCTCCAAGCTAATATAGCACCTTCTAAGGCAAACTGCCTTCTGCTTTCTAAGATATCGTCCTTCAAAATCACCCCTCTAGTGGCTAAGCAAGTGAAAAAACACACTTTCCTTGGCACACTTTGAGCCCATATTGCATTACTAGAAACTCAACCTCCTCCCTAACCAAAAGTTTCTCACAAAAAGACTTCACAGATAACACTCCATTACTTCTAAGATCCCACCGCCACCCATCCAGATTATCCACTAAATTGACTTGATTATGAAGAGGGATTATCGATCTTTGGAACTCACTCACTTCCCTATCTTAGAAAATCCCTTCTAAATCTCAGATCCTAAAGAGTCTCCCCATTGTGACTTCTTAATTTGTTGAATAACAAGTCACTTTGGCAAGATATTTTGTACAAACTCTGAAATTCATCTTTCAAATTATATTCCCACAGGCTGCCCTTTTTTTCAGGTTGATGATTTAGTTTGTCTTACAGTCCGGAAAATTAAACTCTAAGTCTACGATGTTCAATTTTGTCAAAATCTTATCAACTATTTTGATTCTGGTCAATTATGAAGGGATTTACGTATTATTTTATATAGTGATGTTCAATTTTGTCAAAAACTTAGCAAGTATTTTGACTCTGACTAATTATGAGGGACTCTACAAATTATTTTATGCAACGTCTAGTCATTCATGTGTTAGTAAGTGTTAGTTATTACTGCATGAAATAATACATAGATCTCATACATGTATTAGTTATGCAGGTTACTACATTTCAAACCAAACACTGTATAGGGGTGTTAGTATAGGTGTGTTGAATTTTATACATAACACCCATTGAGAAGTGTAGCTTTGGGATCTAGATATTTGGACAACGATCATTTCTAAGAGAAGAAACGACTTAGTTAAGTTGATTGCATATGGAAATATTCAACAGAACTTACAGGTCACATTTTAAGGGGATGTTTAAGCATCATCCCAATATTTTAATCAAACAAAAGCAACTAGCATATCATAATTAGAAAAAAAGGAAATGGCAGGATGCTCTTCAAGATGGTTTTACACAGATAAGAGGACTACGTGAGTGTGACCTTTGATAACTGCATTGTGATAAACTCTTAAAAGATGATCGGCATAAATGCAGATGAACTGATATGTACATGAGAAACTCATAAAGGATACTTTAGTGTGCATGTTAATCAAGCTAGTCAATTAGAAGTTGCATCAACTGGCTATCTCTCATCACTTTGTTTTCTTTCTCTTTTACAACTGAAGTATTTGGGAAGGGTGGCAGAAGTTGTACCTTGTGAGGTTTACTTTTCAGCAGAAAATCTTGAGCCTGAAATTAAAAAGAAGCCGTGAATCAGAATATCTAAAGCTAGTCAAATATTAAAGCACACTTTATTAGTTTATTTAATGCAAAGCTTGTTCATCTTTCAACAAGTTAAGCACAAACTTTGCATGTATATTGATCATCGACAAGTTAACCAGATATAAGAATGTGAAACTGGAAAAACTCGTGATGTACAACTAGAGAAATACACCTGTCTGTTAGCCTGTTACGCCAAGCTTTGGAAGACAAGGAATACTTATTTATATTTTAAAAAGATTACTTAATTATTTTGAAGAATTAAGGAATTTGGCTAAACCAGCATAAACTACTTTTCCTGCTTTTGACTGGAAACTAAATTTTGTGATTTATCCTAGGAAGCACAAGCAGAATCGGAAGTTAATTTTTCAGGACAAACTATTGGCCAAAATTAATATTTGCCAAACTATCCCTCATAATTTCGCAATCTGTATCTCAGTTATAACAGATTACAGATTTACCAATCATATATATATATATATATATATATATATATATATATTAAGTAGTTATATAAAATTCCATTATAACTTTGATTTAACTATATCAATAGATAAAATTTTGAAACATGGTTTTTATTTTTTTACATTGACTTAAATAAAATTGAGAATTTTAATTCATAGTCCGCCATAATAAATATTTAAATCATTTACCAGTTCTAACAATATGGATCGTAAAGTGAATCTTTACCTGTATTTTCTCATCATAACATAACGCTAAAAACCACCTCCTTCAAAATTTGGTCAAATGCACTAAGAAAGTTACTTCTCAAATCCTAGAAAACAAGCTAGCAAAAGTTATAGACATGAGATCATAGGATTTGGATTTCTCTTGTAAAAATGGCCCCAGTACAGCACTGATCTGTTTATATCAATATATACGAAGTTACCAGTTTCAAAAAAAAAAATCCTAGAAAACAAGCTACCTAAAGTTTTGTTCCTACATTCTGATCAAACTGCTATTTTCAATCTATTTGTGCAATGACAGCCAGAATAAAACATAAGATGAAGCTAAATCACATATGTTACCATTGACTCCTTTGAGTAGTACCGAATACGAGGCAAACTTAGAATGGACGTTGCAACCCAATCGGTAACTGAATCAATGGAAAGTTCTCCTTCATGCCTAACCAGATTATGCGGTATCATTAGCAAAATATAATAAGCAAGAAATTGTACTGAAGGCACACTCTAGTTTTGAACTTTAATCAAGAAACATGTCTGGATGAGAAGAGAATAACCTGAAGAATGGTGAAAAAAAAGGAAACTCACCTAGACATACACCTGAAACTTCTACAACCTGGGGAGAAAGCCACAAGTGCTGGAATTCCTGCAAGTGAGGCAATAAGTCGAGTTTACAAGGGTTGAAGAAATGGGGGAGTACATGCATCTGTATCAGTTAATCCATAAAAGCATAATGAAGTTCTTGCAACTCCAATTGAATTTTGGTGGACGAGATGACCACTACAAAAACTGTAAGCTAAGCAAAAAACAAAGGATAAGTCCTAGATGAACATGTACAATAGTAACATTTTATCTGATTTAAGTCGATATCTTCGGAGTGCAGCTATTTACCCTCGCTCCATTAACGCGGGATGCTTTGTGCAACGGGATACAATATATTATCTAGTGAAAATTACCCTCGATCTCTTTGGAGTGCAGCCTTTAAGTCAATTTTGATTTCTTCATCTTAATGAACGAAAATTAGACCTAGTGAGCTGAGTGCAGAAGAAGATTAGTGTTCCTGAAACTCTCCTACTAATGGAACTTAATGCATGCTCCACTGGATGCAAATGTATAATTTTGTACTTTACACAATATATTATCTAATAGATTCATGACAAAACCATTGCCCCAACAATTCAGTTTCAATCTCTCCAGATCATCTTACTAGTGCAGAGGCTTTTTGTATCGCTATCTCATATGTACTCTTTTGTAAATTCAATTAGTTATAGTATTCAAGTCCAACAATCTTCCCTCTGATGAATTTATAGCAGATATGATTCAGAACCTACAGCAGCCATTACTGGTCAAGTGTTACAGTCAAGTTCCAAACATCACATAAAGGCAATCAAATTCTTATTTTATTCAGTACAAAGTATATATTTATTTCCTTATTATGTTAACAGTTGAATCCCACACTCTATAGATGATTCGCTAGAAGAAAAAAATATCAGTCATAAATGTATTTCAAGCTTGCATTCCAGCAGAACACTATCTAACAGCTACACTATTCTGTTGAAGCATTTTTAAGGAATGACAAGGTAATATTTGCTAAACTATTTTGTTTATTTAAATACTTTCCATGTCTAAAATATGGTACACCACCAGGTCTCTTCTCTGCTAGATATGTGGCAAGCTGAACATCAGCAAGATCAATAACTCCAGTATTTGCGACCCCATCTAGCAAAGTAACTGAAGACACAAGGTAGAAGAAATAAATGGAAATATACACCGAATAACATTAGCAGGGTAAAAGAAAAATATACCAAATAACATTAGCAAGATTACATATGGAATAAATGTCTGCAGAAACATTCAAACTTTTACCAATTCTCTTCCATTCGTTTGAAAATTGAGCACATCGTGCACTTCCCAGAGAGAAAATCTAGACAAGAAGTTTGGTCAACATTTCACCATAGAAGTAATTAAATGAAAAGGTAAAAATTAAACAACGAAAAGAGATTTAACAGCTGTCAGAAACTATACTACAGAATACAGATATTGAACAAAGCTGGTAACACAGGTTCATCGGGCAAAAATAGTTTCATGGCATGTTATAGAACTAATCCTTCAAAACACCCGGATGTTTAAATGTACTACGGTAGATACAACAGTATGCATGGAACTCTCCACGTACAGGGAGTAAATAATGAAAGCACAAAATAGTAGATATATTAAAATTCACATGAGTATCAAACCAGTTTGCCACATATATTCAACCTGAATTAGCAATGCCTTATCAGTTTCAAGCTTGGATAGAAAATTCTCCGAGTTAATGACATCAACAGCATGGTCTTCAGGTCCTAAGGTAAAGAGACAAAGAAATCTGCATCAGACAAACATAGATAATGACACTAGAAGAACAAAACAAAAAAGAATAAATCTAAACTACACTAAAATCACTGGAAGTATCATATTATCCCTGGTTTATATTTCTGTGGGGTTTTGGGAGGATATTGGGGAAAGTGCTTGTCTAGCAAGTCTATCTAAAGAGGTGTTTACAAACCAAAGGGAATTGTCTCCAGGAGAGGAAAGGTGATTTCTGAAATACTTCTTCCAGCGTACTGTTCTTTAGCCTTTTCAATAACATGCTGAATAGGGAAAGAAAGAATACATTAAAATATAAAATAGAACACATTAGAAAACTGAAATGAATGTACAGATTCCCATGTTTGGTACTCAAATCACCTATACAAACTAGAACAGTGAACTTACGAATTGCTCATCAATACTGAATAGGTCATAGTCTCTTTTCCAATTATGATTTGTCAGCAACTCAAAAGCATATCGAACCTGCGAAACAATTGTGCAACGATCATGATATGGGTAAAATTCTTGGTATGGAGAAAAAATGAGGCAGATTGGTCATGATAGGTGGTGCAGGAAGCCAGCCAACATGAAAGTAAAATCAACCACTTCATAGCTGTCCAAAGAAATATCAAGACCTCTAATCACAGGAAAGGAGGAACTGCGAACATACCAGGTCACCAAGGAAAAATGCTAAGACATGTTATTGCAGATCTAATTACATGCACATGGTTAAGGACATTGAGTGTGCACAAGCCAGCAATAAGAAAACAAACAAAATGAAAAGGAAGGTAGCAGACAAAGACTGCCAATATTTGGATGGTCGGTATGCGAAAAATCTTTCAAGTAAAAGAAACAAAATTAAAAGCAAACAAACCCCAGTGTTAGAATCAAAAGAAAATGTGAAAAGATTAGGGAGTGAACGTCACCATGAAGATACAGTAATAGAGCATACTAAATTAGCAAGTGATGAGACAAATTTAGAAGTACCAAATATTATTTAGCAGAATATCCAGTAACGAATATTTGAAGTTTGTTAAAAACTAACTTATGAAAGAAAAAGTTTATTTTTCAAATTAACCAATAGTTTCAGAGTTCCAAGATGAAAATGCATGCCCTATAATTTTTACCTTGTTTACTATAGAAGAATCAATGCTTTCCTTCTTGCTTGGCTCTAGGTATTGACTCCAGTCTTTAAAGAACAAGAGAGATGATGCCTATTCCAATCACGCCTTAATCATTTAACTTCTACTATTTACTTTTAGTCTCAAAACCTTTTTCTTTCTAGCTTTTCATAGTCACAGATAAGAGAATTGATGTAGAGTCCTAGTTCTGAGTATCTTCACAATCAGGCATCAGGGAGTAAGATTTATTTATTTTTTTGGAGAAAGGAGAGAAGTGAAAGATATCTTTATGAAATTTGAGTGACAAAAAAAGGAAGAACCTCATGTCAACCTAGGGAAATCCAACAGCATGAGAAGAAACAAAATGCAACGCAACCTTCTTCTTTCTTAGATTATTGTCCATTGAACCTGGTTTTATAAAGTTATCATTTCATTCAAACCATAGAATTTGACACTAATTAGACTTAAACTACGGTTGCTTTTGCACCAAAATGGTTTTTAAGTATAATGACACTTGTCTTACACCCACTTTTTTCTCGTCAGGTTAAGTCACCCATCACAACATGTGGAATCTTTATTGTAGAATCTACAATAGCGACTTAAGATTGGGAACTCATGCTACCTAAATGTTGGTCAACTATTTGATAATAACTACACAAAATCACTACAAGTAGCAGACATAATTAACTGTTCTGTTTTGTAAATCCATCCACAGACTTAAAAGGAATGTATTTCCACCATAAACTTGGAGTGATGAATGGTTAGTGGGACAACCGAATAAAGATGTGCATTAAGTGCCCAGCTTGATCCTTAATTATAAAAGTATGAAGATCAAATCATTGCACACAGTTTCCATGATTGAAGAAGCAAAAGCTACCTGTTAGTTAAGGCACTTTAAAATGTCAGTGAATTGGAGATCCTAGAGCAGCAAAGAAAAGAGATGAAAATATCCCCACATGCAATCTAACTTCATTTTATGTAGGACAGAGATCAGAAGGTTGGTCAGTTGGTGAGGCCAATGAAATTCGACACTGAACCAAAATTTGAGCTGTGAAGACCATTGTCTAAGGACAAAACAATTGTAAACTTGTACTTGTTTAGGTGAAGGAAGATATTGGGAGTTCATTGACTCCATCGTTACAACAAGAGCAGGGCCTTGATTAAGAATGCCTTGGATAAGATCAAGGACAACAGAAATAGCAGAATTGAAAAACAGGATGAACTTTCACAATACCTTTGCCTCTATGTTGCTATCAAAGATCAAGAAGAGAAAATAAGGGACATTATTCACCAGGAAGTTATTGGGATATAGATGATACCTTTTCCTTTTAAAACCACATGCTAGTTTTATCATGCTTCAGTTTTCAAACAAGGAAATAGAAAAGCACCATTCATTGTATGACAAAATAATGTCAAATTAGTGTTGACAACTAACCTTGATAAAATCGATGGTAGAAGGAACTTCAACACCTGAATTCCTGTAATTAATACAATTTTATTTCCAGCAAATATAATCCAACAAAAAAATATAAATCAATGTTTTTTCTGCAAAGTGCTGGATTTGACAGCAAAAAAATGCAAGTGGAAAAGTGAAAGTGCAATAAATTCCAAGCACATTCTGTACATATCTCGTAGAAAGCATCCATATAACAATGCCCATGAGCCATATCCACTTCGCCTCATCTAACAAAAGGATATTAGAAACTACTATGTCATTGGTGGACATTTTCAGTTTATTGGCCAAACATTGGAAATAAGTTCTCTGAAATACACATTGATAAGAAAATGGACATTGAGCCTGACTAAACCCCTAAAGCCAGCTTACAAGGTGAGGATTTCCCAAAATCATATACAGAGACCAACTGTTACATCCACCACCAATGGGAAACCTAACACACATCAAGTTACAATTTTTTATAAGGGAAGCACGCAGCGGGATTCTCAAGTTACGATTTAAAAAACAAGCATCAACTATGAAAATTAACACTTTGCTTAGTTTAAGGGATAATCTATAAGCACAGTAGAGAGGCTCTTATTTCTATTTCCATTAGTTCAAATTTTCAAAGAGGTGGCATAATGGAGGTTTGTTTTATCGATTAATAGACTTTCTAATTGAGCAGAATACATTCAGGATAGATAAGGACATCTAGCAGAGGATGAGTAGAATGAATTTGAGAATGATTAGTGTAAATAAGAACTATCTGCATAAGAGGGTGCTGGGATTAAATATTTGAAAGATCGTGGTGAGCCTATCAGCAAAAGAGGCTAAGGTTGATCATGTGAAATGCAAAATACAAGGATTACAAGTACAATTGGTAATGCGTCATCCACAAGATTTTAGCAACAGCGAAGATGTACTCAACTATCCACTAACTTAAAAAAGGAAAAAGTAATTTGCACCCAAGGGTGATGCCTAGCGGTTCAAGAAAGTGGGTTGAGCACCAGGAGATCACAGGTTCAATTTCCAACAAAGACATACACTAGGTGATTCCTTTCCATCTTCTCTAGCCTTGGTAAATAGAGTTACCTAAGAGTTACTACCTAGTACCTGTTGCTGGTGGGAGGTGCGTGGCAGGTATGACGTGGAATCAAAAAAGAAAAAAGTAATTTCACACAAAGGATAGAGGAAGCAAGGTTGGAACAACAATGTATCTAACAGAAGCAAATCAACAACAAAACAGAAGCAAATCAACAACAAACTCAAAAAAAAAAATGCTAATGAAAAAAGGGGGTACCATTTTGAAGAGAGCTTTTCGTATGCCTGATTGACTTCCTCAATTGAACTACGCGGTGTAATACCCAATGCTACAACAATCAAACCAACAATTCAAAAATAAGCAAACGTCGAAACATACATCTGGGGAACAGAATTATATATAATGCTTACCATCGTAATGCGAAGGAGGGAAGGCACGAGGAATAACGATTAGTTGATAGACGAGCGAAGCGGAGAAAAGTATAAAAGGAATAAAGTAAGCCTTGAGCGTCGACGTTAATGGAGAATTCGCCGATGGTTTTGGGGGGACCCTAGAAACAGAGGGTGTCGCCATGATCGAATCGGGAGAGTGTTAAAGTTTTTTTAGGAGTTTGTAAGGAAAGGTACTCTTCGTTTGATTCGCGCTTTTATTCTATCGGGGCGGGCCAAGTATTCTCCTTACCGTTTTTGTGGTCGGAATTTATGATTTTCTTGTTCTAGAATATATATCCTTAAAGAAATTTATCTACTTAAGTGCACCCATTTCATATTAGTTAGTTATTTTATTAAAAATGCACCTTTTTATTAAAACTTCAAAATAGGATACAACTTTGTAGAAATCGTTCCTTTACTAAATTTCTATCAACTTTATATTGATGAATGTGAATTAATAAGATAAGTAAATCATTAAGAAATTTCTTTTTTATTATTTTCTTTGACTCATATTAATTGATCATTTTACTAAAAATAGTTGTTCGCCTTATTAAATTAAAAAAGATTTAATTTTTTTTCATGTTATCCTTGCGATTAATTATTTTTAAAAGTGTTCACTTATTTATAAAGTTTCCAAAATAACTTTTAGGGGGTGAATTAGTAAAATACCTTCTTATTTGTGATTTTTTAACTTGCGTGTAAAAAGAAAATGACTAGCTAATATGAGATGGAGAAAGTATTATTTAACACGTTGCTTTATTAATGTATTTTTATTATCCACCCACAAATAAAATTTTGAAGTGATAATAGTGTTTGGTGATAATTGCAAAAAATTCTCTATTTTGGTGGCGTTAAATTCTAATAATTAATATTTTAATATTCTATTGGTAAAAGATTGAGAAAATAGATACAATGTTATTTAGCCGCGAATATTTTATAAAGGTTTTCCATGGTTTTTGTAGCCATCTTTTTGGTTTATATAGTTCATCTTGCCTTACTTTCTTGATCACTTTGTTACTTTTTTCACATATTCATATTATGTGCAAAGCGCACTGAATTAAAACTTGTCCTTGGAGGCTTGGACTGTTTAGGGAAGTCGAGGCTTTTGCAATTGACTTAAGATAAAAGAATATAACCGATAAAGGAATGATCAAATTTTTTAATTGCTTTGAAATTATAAATTAAATTAACATATATATTCTGCGAGGATATATGGTAGAAACAAATGTAGGGGTATGAAAGAGAGTTATTAAGTGTGACGATGAGAGAGAACCAAAGTCTTATGTATACCATGAAGCAAATTAAGTGTATGTTAAATTGATATGAATGAACATTAAATAAGATATAGAAATTGTGTAACAAATCTATATCTATATATTATTAAAAGAAGAGGACAAAACCTCTCCACTTAACCAAGTGGAAGGATTTAATAATGATACGTGTTATTTTAGTTAATTAGTTAGGAAATTTTAGTTAATTAGTTGGAAAATAGTTGTTATATTAGCTTGGTTTTAAAATTTCAAATTTAAATTTTCAGTTACATTATAATTTTATATTTTAATTTCATAATATAATGCTCATTTTCATAGATTTTTTAATTTTGAAACTTATACAACTTTTTACACTATAACCATTACAAAAATCAGTATTAGAAAATGAAAGATTTGAATAAATGATCTTTTTTCAACATTGGAATTTTGATAGCTATTTATTTTTTAAAATATTTCATTTATTGCACAAAAGTTGCATATTATTTACATTAATTTTTTTAATTTAAAATCAATTTGTTTATTAAACACTGTTTTTTTGGGAAGTTATTACATTTTGTATACTAAATATTTCAACTAACCTCCTATAACTACTCCTTTTTTATAGCCAAGAAAAAAAAGCAGATTTTTTGTATTAAAAAAAAATTAACAAACACGTTTAAAAATATTAATTCTAAGATGCAAAAGCTTCTTAGAATGCCAAGTACCATAAAATTCTTATAAAAAAGGACACAATCTAAAAAAAAATGTAAAACAGCAAATTTTGAAATTAGTTGCAGTATTTTTTTGAATTAATATGCTCAATTTAAAAGTTGTCAGTTTTAAAACTACATACACTTATCCACTATTTTTTTTTTCCTTATCTTCTTATTTTTATCTTTTATTCACATTCTCTTTCTCTTGCCATCAACACTAAAAAAAAAAATAAACCATGTAAATACTTTCTCTGTTTAAATATTTCCCATCAAATTCTACTTTTCCAAAAAAATTAGTACCATTTTGTTACGTCTATTTTCATATATCTGCTCTCTCCAGGGCGGACTCATGTATAATTTTGGGGTGCTCCGGCACCCACTAAATTCGACGTAGATTAGGTATAATTATATAAGAAACACAAAATAAATGGTATAATTTATTAAAAAGCACTCAAAGAACAAACATATGGTTGGGTGTAGTGGCTTGAGGATGTGACTCCCATGTTCAGTTTTCCAGGTTCAAATCCCTACAGCTACATACTATTTTTTATAAAAAATTTTGAGCATCCACAACCTTGAATTCCTGGATCCGCCGCTGGCTCTCTGTGTGTTCATAAAAAGGGAGTTGCATTGGATGATGATGTATTTTTTCATGTCTTTATCTCCGGCGGCATCATCACAATTAGTTTTCATAAAGTTTTATAAAATTAGATCGAAATTCTTATCCAAACAAGAGCATATAATTGTACTAAAAAAGACTGCGATTTCATAGTTTACTCGAAATCCTCACAGAACCCATATATATACTATATATTCTTCTCACTATATGGCCAATTTTACACTTTCTTCTTCTATGAGAATTCATTTGGTGACATAAATTTATACTTATTGGTTTATTCTTCATCTGTTTTGTTTGACCTATTTTAGGTGTTTTGTAAGCCAAAATAATTTTTAAGCAATTTGAATATATACGCATTTACATTGATTCATCTTTGAGAATATAAATTAAAATAGTTAATTTATAGGAATATTTCTTTCTCTTATAAATTTCTTTCATAATTTGTCAGTTTCCTTATATTTTCCTTTGTAATTTTTAATTTCCTTCTCAAATAATAAAATCTCTCCACATAATTTTAAATATAGAATAATTATTAATATTGTTGTATTCAAATATCTGTATTATAAAATTGACTTGAATGATAACTTCAATTTTTTTTTTATACATATCCAATAATCTCATATTTTGAAATTCAAATTATAACAACGAAAAAGAAGAAACAGGAAAATGTGGGACTCTGAAAAAATTTTCATTGATCTATATTAATAGGTAACAATCATCGTTATCTATATAATTTTAAAAAAGTGTTCATAATTTTTTTTTTAGGAATAATAGTATGTGTAGAGATGTTTTTAATGTTGTCGGGTATATCTCCACATTTCACTCCCAATAACATGGTAGTAGTGGCTATAACTTTTTCTACCGTATCCTTATGAATTTTAAACAATTATAAACTTATATAGGAATTTTAAACAATTATAAATAAGAAAACAAAAGATAAGAAAATTATTAATGCTTATTACACGAAATATGAAAACAAGATTATTTAAAAAGCTAATATACTTTATGATAAGTACAATTATTTTTTAAATAACTTTAGACTAACTCAATTTCAAAAAATAGTTATGAATTTATATATATATATATATATATATATATATATATATATAACATTAAATGTAAATAAGTTAACAAAATTATTATATTAGAAGAAAAAATGTACATTAAAAGGGAGATGATCAAAATATTCAAGTTCTGACTATACTTTAGGTGGATTCAAAATCACATCTTAGAATAGAATATATCATTATTTGGATTATAGGTGAAATACTGAATGTTACAAATTTAAATATCAAAATGACAAAAATAATAGAAATATCATAACAATCATAAAAAGTAACTTTTGAAAATAATGAAAAAAAAAGTTACAAGATTATTTGAGAAAGGACGTTCTTCGCCTTCAGTGGTGATGTAAATAGACTAAAAACTAATTTGGATTGATAATGTAACATTATTTTTTACTTTGTGCTATTTTAGAAAATGACATGAGTAAATGATACTCCAAAATATTATTGTTAAATGTAATCAATAAAATAATCTCAATCAATAAAATAATATTTTAAATATGACTAACTTTAGGTGTACGAATAATTTATATTTGCGAATTTTATATTAAATAGAGTAATAGATAAGAATATCAAATCAAGTAATAATTAAATTAATGTTATACTTTAGTCCCGCAATATTAGGTAGTGAGTAATGTAGCAGCAGTAAATAAAAGAACATAAAGAAAAAGATAATATAAAATAAAAAGTATAAGACCTATCTAAACACATTTTTTGGTGGACATTTATCTAAATACAGTTGACAGGCGACTTAAAATATAAGATGTTTAATATGCGGCAAAACACTATTATGAGAGCATTTATTTTAAAATTGTGTGAATTTTAGGAGACTATAATCCAAATTGATGGAATAATACGTCCAACAAATATGACAACAATTAGAAATTAATTATAGCAGTGAATTTAAAGACGACTAAAGGTTTAACAATTCAAGTTAAAAATACTAAAGCATTATGTTAAATGAGTGCCACAATTCAAGTTCAAGTATTACAGCATTATTTTACGAAGAGTAATCATGTCATATGATTACACATATATTTTCTTAAATTTGATACATTATTATTTGTTTTCAACAAAATGAACTTCATTCTAAGGTGGATATAATTCAATCCAAATAAAATGAAATATAACTAATAATGAAATTTTGAAAAGTGTATATTATTAAATACGTTACATTGAAAGTAAGATGACAACTATATTATAATATAATTAAAATGATGCAATATATTCTAGCTATTAAAATTCTTTAATTTCGCGCATCACACGGATACATATACTAGTTAATAAGCAAAGGTACAATTCCTTGGCTAGTAATTGAAGAGACGGATATGTATAAAGCATTTGAAAAATGCATATAATCATCTGTAAACTGAATCACCAATATGCAAGTGATCTTTTGACACAATAATCAAACTACGAGTTCGGAGTCAAAAGGGTTCTTTTTTTATCAAAAAATTTAAAAGGAACACTTACTTTCGAAAAAAATTAAAACGAACAAAATGCTGCGACCCCAGCGACTTGCAAGTCGCCCGGGGCCCAGCGACTTGCAAGTGTTCACTGCTGACCTCCTTTTTTTTTTTTTTTTGTTTAATTTATTGGGGTCATGTATATTCATTCCATATATCAATTATTAGTGAACCTTTATATATGATCTATACAAGTGTTAACTGTTCGCCTCCTCCTTTTTTTATTTTGTGTGTGTTTTTGTTTTGCACGTGTTCACTGTTAAATCCTCAATAATTTCTATGAATAATAAAAACATTTAAAAGTTGCAAATTATGTAAATATGTTTAGTATTTAATTTTCTATTGAGGTTGTTTCGACCACCTCTTTCAATTACCAAAAAACTCAATTACTTCCACTTAATTGCATACCATGTCCCAATATATAATAATTTCATTGTTTTATCATAATGGTTTAAATATTTAATATATTCTATTAATTTATATTAATTAACTATAACTACATATTGGAAGTAAATTTTTTTTTATTAATTGTCTATCATGCTCAAAACTATTTTGTTACCACAAATCATAATAATTAATAACTTAAAATATTTAAAAGGCATATATAAATTTATTGACTCGTACCAAAAATAAACCTCTACTCTCACTTAATTACATATCATGCCTCAATATATAATAATTTCATTGTTTCATCATAATGATTTAAATATTTAATATATTCTATTAATTTATATTAATTAACTATAACTACATATTGGAAGTAATTTATTTTTTTTAAATTTAATTGGCTATCATGTTCAAAACTAATTTGTTATCACAATAATTAATAACTTAAAATATTTAAAGACATATAAAAATTTTATTGACTCTCATTATTTTAGCAATGCCACATAAATTGAGATAAAAGAAAAAGTATTGCAAATCATAATAATTAACCATTTAAAATACGTAAAAGATATATAAAATTTTAGTTGATTCTCAAAATTGTATCGACGACACATAAATTGGGACACAAGGAGTAAATATATTATTTGATAATTACGTAAAAATTATTATAAATCACAATAATTAACAAGTTAAAATACTTTTTTAAAAATATATAAAAGTTCTATTCAACTCTAAAAATTTTATTGATGCAACATAAATTATGACAAAATAAAAAATTATCTTAATTAATTGCAACTAAATATTTAAAGTAAATCAATTTTATTATTTTAATTGACTTTTATATACAAAAATTAATCTTTTTATTTATTTACTTTAGTAAGTTTAAATTTTTAAATTATTTTTTTCTTATATGGAAATATTAATATTTAAACTTAACTTTAAAATTTTAAAGTATAAAATTAATAAATTTAATTTAATAAAATAAATTTCTAATGAATATTTTCTTAGAATTTGTGTTGGGTCAATATGTATCAAGTTAAAAAGAAATAAAGAAAAATATATAGTAAAAATTCATTATTGTGAAAGATAAATATAATGCACTATCCAATAATATTTAATAATATCATATTTTGCATATGTAAATATAGCATCACATATTTAATTAATACTAGTTTAAGATACGTGCGTTGCACGTGTATTTAATATTAAAGAGTGAAAGTTGTATAGATTTATATGAAAAATGACTCTTCAAATCATATCGTAATTTTATGGTAAAAGTGTAATTAATGAATAAAATTAAGTACTTTAAAAAATATATAAGAGAATTACTCAATCCAATGTATAATTATAAATAATATTAATTTATTGAACTAAGAAAGATAAAATCAATTATGATGAAAATTAGGACGATCCCTAAAACAATTACTCATCGCTACTTTTTTATATTGTAATTCTTATTCCACCTATTTTGACTATTAACCAAAAGAAAATTGCATGAGATGTTCATTATTAAATCGCTTTGTGAAGACCATTAAGTTCGTTACGTTTCTCTTGTTGCAATTTAAGCTTAGGATACATGCATTACACGTGTATTTTGCGTTGGTTCATCAAGTTTTCATCTTCAGTATTAGACATTAGTCATCACTCTATCTTCTGTTGACATTCAAATACAGGCACAAGCATAGGAAAACACATTCACCATGTCCCCTTAAAGAAGAAACTTGTAAGACGATCCTAATTAATTTGTTAGCTATATTAACTTCACTTTTACGCATGCATGTATAACGCCAATATATTAACTTGAATAGTATAAGTGTTTAAAATTCCTGAATATCGTTGTAAGCCTATACAATTTTCAAAAATTTCTATTTAGTGTCCAAAACCAAATTAGAACATATTTGCTTTGAGTAAAACCCATTCAGGAATGGTACTCGGGTCCCTATCAAAAAGATTTTTCATATGCAGCCAACACAATTCTAAGTAGAATAATAATAAATGACCTTAAATATACGTTTAATTTAAATTTAAAGAGTATGTTTTCAAAAGTATTTTATGAAAAATTATTATAATTCCACTGACTTTTATTTTAATTCCACTGATTTTATTCTGTATCAAATCATCATATTTTTCTTAAACATATAAATTTTAAAAATTATTAAATAGTTTTAATATACGTTTATGACAATTCTTCAAAAAGCTTGTTAGACACTTTAATTTTTAAAAAATATGAGAATGAAACAGTTAGACTTTCAACTTTTATAATAATAATAGTTGTTGTTCAAGTGTTGTGAAGTACAGACACATGCAAACACATTCACCATGTCTCCTTAAAGAAGAGACTTATAAGACCATTCTAAATAGTTTATTAAATATATTAACTTCACTTTTACGCACATGTGTACCACGCCAATATATTAATTTGAATACTATAAATATTTTAAATTCCTGAATATTGGTGAAAATCTACATGTTTCTTTCAGATTTTCTATCTAGTATCCAAAATCACATTAATCTTATTTACACCGAGTGGAGCCATTCGGGGATGGTACTCGGGTTTCTATCATTTTTTTTTCATATTCAGCCAGCGTAATTCTAAGTAGAACAATAATAAATGACCTTCGACATCCGTTTAATTTAAATTTAAAGAGTATATTTTTAAAAATATTTTACGAAAAATTATTATACTTCCACTGATTTTATTTTTTATCAGAATCGTTATATTTTTTACACATGTAAATTTGAAAAGTTCTTAACTATTTTTTAATATACATTTATGGTACAATTCTTCAAAAGACTTGTTAGGCACTATAACTTTTTCAAAAATATGAGAATAAAAAGGTTAGTCTTTCAATTTCTATAAGAATAAAAGTTATTTTTCAAATATTGTAAAGTAGAAGTATTATTTAAAAAAAAAACCCGCTAATTATAGAGAACAGAGTTGCTTGATTCAAAAGTCTTCCTTATTATTTTCAAACTTTGTGTCAAATTAAAATCAAACAAATAAATTAAAACACAAGAAGTAGCGCTTATGAGAATCGACTTCTATGAATCTCAATTTATTAATTGAAATAGTTTTCATCTAATACTTCGATTGTTATTCAAAGTATGGCATATAAAGTATGTAAGTAGTAAGTAAGAATACATTCAAAGTGTCATTTTTTTAACGCAGTCTTTACCCTACCTCATAAAGATAGAGAGACTTTCAAGATTATCACCACAAGTAAATTATTAACTTATCGAGTGCATTACCGATTGAAAAAGTCTACCTTCTCATACATATAGGCCCGTTTGGCCATGAGAAATTTTATCTATTTTTTTTTTCACTTTATTAAATAAAAATGGGGTTTGGCCATGAAAATACTTCAAGTTGTATTTGAAAAAGTGAAACACGCCCACTTCTCTCACAAAAATTTTAAAATAACTTAAATTTATATTCATGACGAAACACACTCCAACTCCAACTTTAACTCCCCAAAAAATTGATTTTGATGGCCCAAACGTCGACATAGACAATAAAATATATATCCTGTTTGTCCAAAAGACTATATATGTGACTTAATTATAAATCCAAATTAAAGATACTAATAACCACAAGCTAATGCTAATATTATGTGAGATGATCCTGGGATATGTTCTCTCATAATGGCTTCTGTAACAAATTAAAGCCAGTGTTGTACCACATATCAAACTTAAACTCTATCTGGTATATTTGCTCTGCCCATGCATATGCTATTCCTTAAATAGAATAAAACTTTGGATCTTCCAGGATTGCCCATAATCATTTGATACATAGGTGTTATCCTTGTTCCACCACCTATCATGGCCAATGTTCTAGGCAAACTTTTGTTTGACATGGACTAAGATACAGGAACTCCATCCTTGATATGATACCACCAATTCGGCCGGAGATGGAAGCTGCAAGATACAATTGTGCGAACGCAGGTTTTAGAATAATTTAGGGTTTTGACAATTTGTATATTCGAAATATTTATACACACAAAGACACACAATTATAATTTCTATGAGTGGTTATCAGTGCTTTTTTTTTTCCACTTTCTATTTTTTTAAGTTAAATTTAGTTTTCCATGTTTGTGTATTATTTAAGAGTAATATTTTAGTTCCTCCCACATATTTTAGGATTCAATATTTTAGTTAATATTATATATATAATTAAATAATAAATATAGAAAAAAAAAGTAAAAAGTCAATTTTGTCTAAAAAGGAGTGTTTTAATGAAGGGCAAAAAGTTCAAATCAATTTTCTAAAAGTCTTCACACTTTTAATATATTATAGATTATAGATACTATTCCGGTGAATTATCGATGATTACTATTGGATATGATAAAATTATATTAATTTTTATAGTAATAACATAATGAATCGCTCTTAATTAATTATTATGAGTCATCTAGGTATTAAGAAAATAAATAATATTTAATGAAAAATAAAATAGACATAAAATGCGAAATTAACTCTTAATGTTTTAAATTAAATTTTCGTCTTTCGAACGATGATTTTACTATATCACTCCTTATTATAAGTCATTATGTATTAGAAAAATAAGAATAACAAAATGATATATCAACATAAAATATTTGATTGACTATCAAAATTATATTAGTGCCATATAAATTGGGACGGGACAGAAGAAGATATAAAACAACATATATTATTTGAAAATGAAATAAAAAGTACTGTAAATAAAAGAAGAAAGTATTATAAATCACAATAATTAAAATTTTAATTATTTTTAAAATATAATTGGCTATCAATGCTACAAAAATTTGGATAAGAAAAGTAACGTATATTAATTTAAAAATTACATAAAAAATATTTAAATATATTGTGTGCTTGAGAGTGGAATTGTGAAGTGATGAAAATGAAGAATTATTTGTGTTTATGTTTTCCGGTCGTTGGAGAAAAAGAAAGATGGTGCAATGTTCGCTATTCTTTTCTGTTGCTCCCACCAAGAAAAGGAAAAATGGAGTATATGTGAATGGTCTATGTAGTGTGGAATCTTTGAGTGAGTGAGTATTATTGTTCTCGGTCAAAATGAAAGTCTCTATTCTTTTCTGTTGCTCCCACCAAGAAAAGGAAAAATGAAGTATATGTGAATGGTCTATGTAGTGTGGAATCTTTGAGTGAGTGAGTATTATTGTTCTCGGTCAAAATGAAAGAGAAAAGAAAGGAGTAAAAATGATGATGTTAAGGATGGGAACAAAAAAACAAAAAGAGGAGGTGAACAGTAAACACTTGCAAGTCGCTGGGCCTCGGACGACTTGTAAGTCACTGCGCCCGCAACGTCTTGTCTGTTTTGATTTTTTTCGAAAGTAAGTGTCCCTTTTGATAAAAAAAGAGCCCTTATGGCTCCGGACTCTCAAACTACACATTCAAATGAGTTGTCCCAACTAAGTACAAATTTAGGTCTAACTAACTATGTTTCACTTCCTCTTCAAGCTAATGTGGCTCTACATAACAATCACATGGTAAGTTATTAGATCAATCAATATTACAAGTTAATCAGCCAATACTAACTAAATTTTGAATTTGGTTAGTCTGGGCATCCAATTTTGAATAGTATGTCTATTTGACAAAGAATAGAGAAAGAAATCATATTTGCACTTCTTTTCTTTTATTTTTTCAAATTTGAGTACTACCCATTTAGCAATAAGACAAATATTTCATGGATTGATTTCGGTTCATCCATGCTGTTATCATAATTAGCACTTAGTGGTGCAGCAACTTGGCAGCCATTTGGAAATAATTCTGACTCCTGATTAGTAACGGAAACGTGTGCATGCATTTCTCTTATATTAAGGGTATTCAAAAAACTTGTATACTATATACAAAAAATATTTATCTTGTTGATGTAGTAATTTTTGACAAATGAAATTCAATTGAGACCTTCTTTGGATGTTGCGTTACCGTTACATTGACCGTGTGACAATACGATATTGGTGAACTAGGACTCTTAAGAAGTACTTATGTGATTTTTATCTCTCCCTAGTGTTGTTTGTGATCTTATTCCACACAATTGGATAATACCAACGTGCTCCAAAGTCCAAAGCCACCAGTACTGAAATATATATTAATTGTGTCAAACAGATTTGGCCAACTTTCAATGAACTTGTGTTTCCAACATAATTCTACAGTGTCGTAATTAAATTACAATCACAAAGAAAAACATGAAGAAACATAATTTTTTTATTGATAAATGATGTGGGTACAAATTTGTTATCCCCTTAATTTTTTTCTCTTGATTTTCTCCCTAATTCGAGGGCCGCCAGTAGCATATTTCTCGAACGTAGGCATATTTGGATTTGATCTCCATGAGAGGAGTATTTTATAGATCTTCTTGATGTATTTGATTGCCAAGAATTGATCCATTTGTGATATTCCATGGAATTATCTAGAGATATTCGAGATGTTTGATTTCTTTATGAATATCTCATGAATTTGTGGGATTTTGGAGATGCTCCCTTTATGGGCGTAATATAGGATTTAGGGTAGAGTAGTCACTAAACTAGATTTCCCTTTATGGGCGTAATATAGAATTTAGGGTAGAGTAGTCACCAAATTAGACTAGATTTAAGGTAAAATAGCCTCAATAACTCTTAACAAAAATTGAATTCTTGAGTCCACAAAATTTGAATCTCATCATTTTCATTGACTTGAACAACGATATTGACCTCACTCACTTGAATATATCGTCCACTTAAAAAACATTATGACGACATGACTTCAAAACAAGTCTTAGATGAATTAAGCATCCATGAGTAGGGGTGTCAATGATACGGTTTAAATGGTTATTTTGTGTCAATTTTATATGTTTATTTTTAAAAAATAAGGGTAAGGTAAGAGCAGCTCAAGCATATTTATGGTCTAAGACAAAAATCAAACAGAGGCCTTACATTTTTAAGAAAAAATAATTTTTTTTAATGAACTCTATTTTCAGAATTATATAATCTATTTTTTCTAATTATTCTTTTTTAAATAATAATATAACTAATGCATTTAATTTTTCTTGTGACATAATACTCTAGATATATGAACTTCTTCTAATAATTCTTTCCTTTTATATACAAATTTATTTTTTCTATAAATAATATTTATTTATTTTTTTAAAAAAATATACAATATATTATCTTAAAAAATGAGGCCCCTCAAATTTGGAGGCCTAAGGCGACCGCTTATTTTTTTAAGAGGTATATCCGCCCCTGGGTAAGGGTAAGAGATTACAAGGTGTGTACATCGAGTCATCGCTAATAATATAAAAATTTAGATAATTAATCAACTGAGAAACTGAGATATTGATGAATTAGAACTCTAGGAGTATGACATCTTATATCTCCCTAGTGATGTTTCTGATCTTATCCACACAGATGTTGGATTATACCAACGTGCTCCAGAGCCATCATAGAAAATAAATAAAGCAAAACAAATTTTGCCAACATTCAATGAACTTGTTAATCACTTTCATAGTTTCATTGACTTGAAAGTTGAACCAGGAAATTGGCTTAACTCACCTGCATATTGCCAATATTATGACGTTGAACTTGACGTGTGTTCGTTATGGAGGAAAACATTAATTTTTTAGAAAATATTTTTTAATTTTTCTACAATTGGATGGTCAAGATTTTGATTATTATTTTTTAAGGAAAATAGGTCTCGTAGAAATGAGAAAATAACTTTTCTAGTGGAATACAAAGGGAGAACAAGTTCAACAAGTAACATTTGATCCACATTGATTATGTCTTTCCATCCTCCGATACACCTCATATCTTCAGCCTCATCCCCATATAACCCCACCAACCCACACCCCTAGCTAACCGCACTTCATAGTATTTATCTTTATTATATACGATTCGTTTAGAATAATATTTTTTGTTTATATACCAAAGACCAGAAAATAAATAAGAAACACATTTTTTCTGAAGAAAAAATTCTAAGAACATCTTCCTTCATAAGTACCGAACACACCCTTAATTCCTCGAGGTTCAGAAAATTCTTAGATGAAGCACCCATGAGTCCATGCCCTGGCTAATTCTTTTAATTTTGTCAACATTGATATAAATGTTTGCATGTGGAAAATCAAATAAAATATCATCATGATAAAAAATATAGTCTGGCTAAACATGCAAAGCCCCAAAATGCTTTTTACAATTCAGCATGGACAGAATTTTACCACTAGAAGAAATATAACTAAGTGCTGCATTTGACAAACTGCCGTATCAGTTACAACTTTTTGGTCCTTTTTTATAAAAAGGCTATAACAATAACAATTTATAAAGTACACGTGAGAAAAATTCAATACTTGTTATAACAAAGGAAAAATAGGATTAAGCTACTAATTAATTTAATTTAGTAAACGAATGGGTAGGGGAGAAAAAGGAGAAATGATTTTTTAGTTCTTAACAAAACCTTTTTAAATTTATGATCTCTTCATATCATTATTACGAAGGGAAGCCTTGGAGTAACTGGTTTAATTGTTGTCATGTGACCAGGAGGTCACGGGTTCAAGCCTTAGAAACAGCCTCTGGCAGAAATGTAAGGTAAGACTGCGTACGATACACCTTTATGGTGGAGCCCTTTCCCGGACACCGTACATAGCGATAGCTTTAGTGTACCGAACTATTTTTTTTTTATATCATTATTACATGTAAAATTATTTCCGTCCATTCAAAGCGTAAGAAAACGATAAATCTCATTTCTTAGGGAAAAAAGGTGGAAGAATAAAGCAATATTTTCAAGAGCAATAAATGACTTTAACGTTTTCAATTCTCCTCATTTCACATTGTACATGCATATTTCTAGCCAAACAAAACGACTTTATGTTTAAAAAGGCTATAGGATAAGCTTCAACATTAATTTCCATACCGAATCTTAACAAATTTATTTGTTTGCATCTCAAATATATCTTGTATTTACACATTAGTATCACATAATTATCCAAGGAAAAAAGAGAACATTTTTAGAATCATGTATTACTAAATTATGATGATAACATGACGAACGGCTATATATATGATTTGTCCAACCTATTTATTATCTCTTTTAGTTAGATAAGTTACATAAATTTTGCAAACAGCCCTTTTCTGTAATTAGCCATTTTAAAAAAAGCTTCCAAGTTTGATTACATGTTTGTAATCATGTTACAACGTTACATTTTTATAACAACTTTTGTTTTTTAAAATAATAGTCGTGTCAACTCAAACTAATTATACAATGAGGATATAACATAGAAGATATCTTAACTAATTCTGTCGACACTAAGATTATGCCTCTGATATATATTTTAAATCTTTTGTTTCAATTTTAATTTTGCAAAATAATAAAAAAGTCATGCTTAGCGTGAAGAAATTATTCGTATCAGGTGAAAAAATTATATCAAAAAATAACTAGTTACAACTAATCTATTATATTATTGATTAATGAATCTTTATACAATTGTGTGTACTTGAAAATTTGTGATAGCTAGCATTTACTTATAAAAGGAATGTGGACATGTTTATGAACTGTGGTTTTTAATTTTTTTATTCATTTGTTAAGATTATGTACGAATTAGGAGAGTGGATTTGTCGGTTCGGGTTGGTTTTATGTATTATCGGTACAGTTTATTAATTTTAATTTTTAAATATGTTAATCCAATAACCAAATCAATTATATTTTTTTTATCGATTTTCGATTTAACCGATAAGAAGATACTCATAAAATAGAAATAGTAGCAACTAACATGAAAATAAATCGAATCTTAGTTTCAACCAAAATCCTACATGATGTATTTTAATTTACAGAATCTTCATACTTGAACTGTTAGTTAGGAGAAATTAAGAGTTTGTATAATTGAAATAATAGGTTTGTTAGTTTGTAGAAATTAAAAAGAAATTAAGGATAATGTATAATAAGTGATGCATGTGTGTGTGTGTATATATATATATATATATATATATATATATATATATATTTGATTTTCGATTACCCAATAACCTAATAAAAAAAAAATCGAACTAATAACCCAATAAAAAATCATTAAACCAATAATAATAAATCAATAACATTTTTATTAGTTCGATTTATTGATCGATTAAGTTTTTGCACACCCTTAAAAAGAATTGATGAATTTTTGACAATTTATAGGATTTTCACTTAAAAATGCATATTGCATGTTTAAACAAAACTTCAACTTCATAAATTTCATATGGTATTTTCAAACGGGACCTACGACAAAGCAAGTATGCGAGTCTGAAGCCTAAAGGACAAGTTTTTTAATCAAAAATTTCAAAAGGGCATATCAAAATTGAAAATTACCAAAATGGATAAGGTAAATACGGGTGATTACCTTGTCCATTAAAAGTTAATGTTGTTTGGTTACATGCTAAAGTTCAAGGTAAAATCATGCTTTTACCTTATAAGGTAAATGAACTTGCTTGCCTTATTCTTTGATTGAAAAGTTGGTGGGGATTGAGAATTTAATGACAGTGATGTACTCCCTCCGTCTATCTTTATTTAATCACTTTTCTATTTTGGAGGTCCAACAATACTTGTCCAATTTATGAAATTAATGGATAATTTATTCATTCTTACGTATTTTACCCTTGGTATTAAATATAATACATCACTCATGGCATTTTTCAAAATCAAAAACTTATTATATTCAAAGGGTGATATAGTTAAATCACCCATTTATTTATTGTTTCGTAAGTCATATGTCAAGTCAAAAGTGAACAAGTATTTATAGACGGAGAGAGTATTTAGTGAAGAATTTATTCAACTGTAGTGCAAGGTAAGGAGACGATTTTACCTTACAAGGTAAAATTTGTCCCTTATCTTATTAATTTTCTTTTATAAACCAACATTTCATTCGATTTTTATTCACATTACTTGTTTGTTACCTGTTTCATTCTCTTCATTCACATTACTTGGGTGTTTGTCCTTATTCTTGTTCTTGTTCAAAGTGTATTTCATAAAAAATTCTGCACTTTAAGGTATATTTTAGTCACATTTTTCTATAGTTATTTCAATACCTAACAACAAGTATGTAGTATTAATATTATCAATCATCTTTTTAGCTTACTAATTTGTCAAACGTTGTCAGTAGATTAAGGTGATTATCAAAAATTTCGAGTACGAAGAAATAAAGATAAAGAATCATCATTCCAAATAGGAGTTTCACGAATTATTGGATGTCTGTTGGACGTAAAATAATACGGATATCGACCAAAAATAACCACATTATCTTCCGGATTAGTAATACCCATTTTTATCCTAAACAACCTTTTCAAACGATCATACTTTAGAGATAAAAGAAACGATTGAACCACTAGAGGACACTGACTATATCGCACCAAATCCCCATCATGCAAAACTTCATCACCCTAATGTATTTTTACTCTTACCTTATTATAATCCATTTTAAAGTAAAAAATAAATAAGGAATGAATAAGTTGTGAACTTTGACAAAATTTTTTTTTTTAGTTGATGCAAATGAAAGAAACTGCACTCATACTCTTTATATAGCACCGTAAATTTTGAAGTTGTTACACGACAAATATGGAATCCTACTTTACAAGGTGAACATGAGATCATACCTTACAAGGTGAGACGACTTACAATCAGCCAGCAAAAGCCCTTATAAGCGATAAGTCCCATCTTGCAGGCACTCCTTTTTTTTCAGACAAAGGTTAAGGTAAGTGATTCCATTTATCTTGTAAGGTAAAATTACGATTTTAAATTACACTTTTTCAGTCAATCTTTCGTTAACTTATCAAGACAAGGTAAGCGGGTCCATTTATCTTGTAAGGTAAAATCACTATTTTATCTTACACTTTAGCATGTAATCAAACACATTAACTTTGAATGAATATCCGTTTTGATATTTTTTAATTTTGATATATCCCTTTAAAATTTTTAATTAAAAAATTTGCTCTGCTCCAGACTCCAAGTATGCCTTTCCGATCCCGAAACAAAAAGAGGTGAGCTCTCTTTTTTGGGATCATAAATAAATTCCGTGAAGACGTGAATTAGTGAGTGGCGGACAGAAAGGAACCAGTTAGTTAGCCACCAGGAAGAAAGAGTGACGAAAACAAAGGAAACCCGAACCCAGTGGGACCCACCCACCCAGATGACATGTCAAACCGTTGAAGAAAACATCATTCACTCATTGAGGAGGAGAGGGGAAGAAAACAGAGAGAGAGAGTGAACAAAATAAGCACGTCAAAGGTTTGGTAATAGTGATACATATATTATGGGAGGGTTGCCCATTTGCCTGAATCACTTAACTGTCCTCCACTTGTCCCACTTACCTTTTGTTCTTTGCCCTTTTTGAGAACGAACAATTTCTTCCTCCAATGGTATTCTTTTTGCTACTCATATGATGTTTGATATTCTACTCATTTGGATTCAACAAGAAAATCTCCCCTTTAGAAGTCCTAATAATAAAGTCATCTTTTTATATTACTGGCGAAACTTGTATCTCAAATGGTTATAACTCGATGAATGATTATTATCTCAGAATGTTAATTCTTTTTTTTTTTTTATTAAAGAAAACTAAAATCAAGAAGAATAAATTGCTAATTGAATGATCATATCATATGAGATATCAACTCGCGAATTTAGAGCATAGCATACGGCTTCATCGAAATCCAATATATAGTTTTTACGCAAATCTTGTCTTCTTTTATAGATGCATGATGTGAACCCTGAGCCTCGGATATTACTATACATTATTTTGAGACGTTGCTGAAACTTATTAACATTAAATTTTAAAACTTCCGCTAATTCACATATCGTAGATGTCAGATATAGAATAATTAACAATAAAATAATATCTACCGCCTTGCTGACAACCTTATGATGGTGCCTTGAAAGATATATCATTCCAAGACACGACTCTTAAAGCTTATATTAGGACTATTAATAAATTTTAGTTTGTAAATATTTACTTGAAGAGTCAATTTTCTTCTTTCGACCTACACTCACTCTTCATTTTAAACCTTCAAATGTGTCTGTTTATCTTCAATAACAAAATTTTCAAAGACATTTATGTATTTATTATCATTTATATCGATTATAGACAACTTTTGTTTTGTTTAACAGAAGATACATGATACTTATTCATTAACAAATTGTCCAACACACGCAAAATAAATTCAGAGAGTAATAAATATTTAATTAATAAGAGTTCCTAAGCTTTCATGGACATACTCGTATAAAAGACTCAACATATCTACACCTAATATTAATTAATGTGAAAACTGGAAAAAGGAGGCCTGATTCTAACCAAATTAGTCTAGTTAGAAGGTAATGCATGATTAGCATTTAATAAGGTTGATGAGAACATTAACGAGTAGTACTACAGTTGGATCACGTGAGAATATGTTGGATAACGTTTTCAAAACAATACATAAATATGAAAAGCTTTAATATTATCATTGGCTGTCAGAGACGCGTTATAATTGGCTGCTGGAAAAAATGTTTAATTAGTTAAGATTAGGTTCCTGAATTTTGACATTGCGTATGGTTATGAAACAGTATTTTTTTAATGTATAGTTTAAATTCACCATGTGATTTTATTTCAAATATACGTACCTTAGCTTTCGGTCATGTTCATAATTTAGCTTGTGACATATAACTGTACAATATATAGCTTGTGCCCCCCAAAAATATAATTAACTAGAAAACATAGTTCGAACTGATAACATAAACAATAGTAATATTTAAATCGAATATTATATTGTGTAGACAATTCATCCAAGTAGATGTGGCTAGCAATGTTGAAATTGTTCAAGTAGTACATCTTCTGTTTCCAGCTAAAAGAAGCATAAGTGAATTGGAGTACTCAATACACACATATATATATATTTCTCCGTGAATAAGAATAAATATGTTTTCAAACCTTCTCTTTAAAATTCAAAGGGAATATTCTTGTGAATATCTTAGAAATTGCTTGTTCTGATTCTATAAATTAATTGTTTTAACCTAAATGCAAATTTTTGGATGAGATATTCACAATATATATGTAGAATATCTTCCCTCTCAATAGTTATATACAAATCTACGTAACATAGATGTGATGAAAAAAGAAAAATGTAAGAGTAGTTGTGATTGAAATAAATAAATAAATAAGAGGAGATCGATGAGAGTTTGAAGAAGGGTACAATTGGAATTTGCAGTATTATCGTCCAATGTATATGTCAAGGAAAAGTTGAATAAATTTAACTGTGAAAAGCCAAAGCTACCTAAATTCATCGTTTTTCCAATTGACATGACTTATATGTTCACCATTGTCAATGTATATGAATAGCTGATTTAGTTTTTAATTTGTAAATAAGCAAGTTGACTTTTAAATGATTATTTTAGTTGTCCAAATTTTCACTTTAATTATCACGATTGATGTCATTTTTTTGCTAAATAATTAAAAAAGAGTTGCAATATAAAACTGATAGATATAAAAGTCTTCTCGATACTTTTTAAGAAGGAAAGGGAAGTTTCATTAATTTTTTTTTTTTTTTGATTTGATTGAGTTTTTGGTTTAAATCGAAAAATGCACATCTTAACATCAATAAATGTCGCAGAATAATTCTTCAGCAATATCATTCTGACAAATCACAACTGATCCATCATAGGAATAACGATAGGAACTAGCAATTTTTTTTTGTGTCGGGAAAAAATAATTGAACATATAAGGAATATTACCAGATATTTACTATTATTCATATTTATAGTGTTCTTCACTTTGCACTGAACTTACCATATGCTTGTAAGTTCCATTTTTGAACTGTTTTCTGAACAATTATTATTAGTTTTAATTGGAAACATACAATACTTAACCAAATAGACATGTTGCGAATCACAATGTCACGTCACTAAAATTTCATGACAAGGAAACATCCGTCAACAGTTGATCACATGCCATGATATTTCTTGTCAATTGAATATGAAATTAACAACTTTAATTCCATTTAGGGTGTGTTTGGTACGATGGAAAATATTTTTCAGAAAATGTTTTCCGGTTTTCCCTTGCTTGGTTGCAACAAAAATTTAGGAAAATATTTTTCAAGACAACTTATTTTCCACCATTTGATGGAAAATGACTTCCGTCATGGCCAAGGGAAGTCATTTTCCAGAAAATGACAAATGTGACTTATGATCTCACCCTCACTCCTCTTCCCACCCCAACAACACTTATATTCACATGACTCAAAAAATTTACATTTCTCGAAAATTTACATTACTCGGAAATGTTTTTCACTATGCTTTGCTTAAATTTTTCACTGTTTGAAATAAAAAATAATGAAGCCCGAATTTTTTCTATTTTCAATTCGTTGAATATATTGTTATTTCCATATGCATAGAGGAAGACTTGCTTATATTACTTTGCCCGAATTTTTTCTATTTTCAATTCGTTGAATATATTGTTATTTCCATATGCATAGAGGAAGACTTGCTTATGTTACTTTTGTTAATTGCATATTTCATTTTGTTATCGATGCAACTTGTTTCACGAGGTTGAATAAGTTTATCGTTCTGTTATATTTCTATTAATTGTAGTATCTTGAGATTGTCCTAACAAAATGTTGAAAAATGTCTCCTATATTTGTTAATTAATAGTTGCTTAAATTTAGTGATTGTAATATTTTAGTATTCGATATTGATATTATTTGTTATGCTTAAAGTAGTTCTTACAAATTGTTGAGTTGCTAGAGGCACTGATATACTAGTTAACAGATAGTAGTATTTTCTAAAAAATATTTTTTCACTCATCAATCAAACACTAGAAAATATTTTTCTAAAAAATATTCTCTACTCACCAACCAAACACCGTAAAATATTTTTCATTCACCAACCAAACATGTAAAAATAAGTAGAAAACCAACTTATTTTTCAGGAAAACATTTTTCCATGGAAAATACCAAACACACCCTTAGTCACTCATCTTTGTGACAAATTTTATGAAGTTTTCTCATTTTGTCACTATGTATAAACAAAATTGTTTATTCCTTTCAATTTGATCATTTCTTTTACAAATTGAGCTTCACTACATGCAAGCAAAGACAGAACTAGAAGGTAATTTATCGAACCCAATAGGTCTTGTATTCTAAACATGTACAAACATTTAATCATAAAATCTGGAGATAGCATTTGAAGTCGTAATTATAGAATTTAGAACTCATAAAATTTAAATTTTGAATTCGAACGAGAAATCATAAACCCCGTGTTTTACATGTGGGACAACTAAATCATGAAGAAAACGTACTAACGGCAACACTTTCGTCATGCTTAGCGCCTTTGAACTGTTCCCTTTTTTTTTCTAATTTAATGCGTGGCAAGAAACATGTTTTCACTTATTTTATTTCGCATCTCGAACTTAACTTTGATATATACATTATTATCAATTTCAACTAACCCTCCTGACATTTGGTTCGTTTAATTAATTCCTACAATAAACATCAATTGTCAAAAGGATAAAAATGAAGAAAAGGACTAGGCTCTCATTCTCAAATCTCAACTATTAAGATCATATCATTGACAAGACACCACGTGGTTAATCCCATGTTTTGACATCTGAAGTGGTCCTTATTCCCAAATCACATTAAAATTATCTCCTAATCATGATGCAATTATTATACACATATTATGGGGGAAGAAAAGGGTTCAATACAATATTGTTTAATTTGAGTATTGAGTCCCAGAAAATGCTCCTTCATTATATTAAAATTGAATGAAAAATTCAACCTGAAGCTAAAAGTTCGGATGAAGCAACCGCTAAAATCCATATAGACAACGTAATTAGTCTGTAATTCCAAAGAGAAAAAACACAATACAAGATCAAGTAAGCCACCAACCTGATCTCACATAATCACATGTTAATAGTGTTCAAGTACTACAGAAAAATCTTACAAATTCCATATCACAATTACTAATAGAGGAAATGAGACGAGTGGAAGTGTAAAAATGACAACCAAAGAAAAAAAAATTGTGGTAGGAGGAGTATAGTTTTTGGGACATAATATGGTTACTGCAACTTAGGGGATTAGTAAATCTATACAAATAACAATTTAATTCCACACCATATAATAGCTAACTACTACTGAAGCTCTATCTCTGTTCTTGTTTATTCTTCTTTCGTGTGCTTATTTTGCCCTTTTTTTCGGCGAAGAATATCAGTAATTCCAGAAGCAATCAAGATCCTGTTGAGTTGATGTAATTTCAGTGTTCATATCAGTGCTTATACCTGTTTCTTGTGATACACTGATTATGTCTGTTTCCTTCTTGAAACTCTGCTGCATGTTCTGCCCATAATTCTCAAGCAAATTCCTAAGAGTTGCAGGATCTTGTAAAGGAAATGAACCTGGCTGAGGGAAGTTGTGTTGAAGAGGGACTGTTTGGTTCCAGGAGAATGCATTTGGAAGTGAATTTCTTGGGAAAATGTCGATGGAATTCGAGAGGACAGGGAAATTTGGACAAGTGTTGAATGAATTGATCATGTTGTTGTTGTCTTGGTTCTTTTGTTGAGCAGTAAGAAAATTGGAGAAGCAGTGCACGTGATTCGACGATGAATCTGTCAATGGTGGCAAAAAAGAATTGTCAGCCTCATTTTCATCACAACTCCCTCTCATTAGCCCTGAAATGTGAATTTTCTTCCCACCAGTTGTCTTTTGAAACACTCTGCAGATCACCCAGTCATTCTGCAATAGTCAAAAACAGAAATTAGAAATCTTTCGGAAACGGCCTCTCTATACCTTTCCCTTCCCAGGGGACAAAAGAGAGAAAATCAAGAAGAGGAATATGTATATGAAGTTTGTACCTTCACTGTTTTAGCAAGATTGTGAAGTGATAATCTTCCTTCTAATCTGTATTCATGTGTCACCCAATTTGTTTTTTCACCTCTTGGAGCTCTTCCTTTGTAGAAAACCAAAGTTTTCTTCATGCCAACAAGTGATTTCCCTCTGAAAATCTCCTTGTCTTTCCCTGTTGCTTTCCAATAACCTGCAGCAGTTGCCCTGTTTGTCCTCAGACCAGTTGGGTACTTCTTGTCTCTCACACAAAAAAAGTACCATTCCTTTTCCCCAATTTTTGCCTTCCCTGCATTAACCAAAAAACCACAATCAGCAATAAGATTTATTGTTTGCTTTTCCTAGTACAAGAATATTAAAAAGGCGAAAAAAAAGGGCAACAACTTACAAGGAAGCTCCCAAGGTTCAACCTTATTCATGTCAACTTCTCCAATAGCAATAGCGGAGAAATTGATATCAACAACTTTCTTAGACAAATAATGGGTAATCAACTCTTCATCCGTAGGATGAAATCGAAATCCAGGAGGAAGTTCCATCTGTTGCTGCTGATCATCCTCCTTAACAACTCCAGAAAAATTCTCCATCATCAAACACCAAAGCCCCTAGACACACCCTTTTGTAAAATCTACCACTTCTTTTATAATCAGACTTAATAATTTATGCCAAATGGGTTCTTGGCCAAACAGTTCAAAAAACAGCAAGATGCAATACTATATCAAGGTTCAAGCCTAATAAAATTGTATAAAAGGTACTTTATCTTTCAGAATTGAGAAAAAAAGTGGACGAAAAGTGGGAAAGAAATGAAAAAGCTACAAAGAGAATTCATGAAAATGATCTTAAAGATTGAAAAAGAAGCAGAAAAATAAGCATAAAAAAAAAGACCATAAATACTGGTCTATGTTGGAGATATATAGAAACGTGAGCTCTAAGGAACTTATATTTTTGGCTCTCTCTTACACTAATAATAAAAACTCTTTTTTCCTTCCTGTTTGCCTTCTCGTATAAACCTCTATACACCCCTTTATATATTTGACTAAATACACTTCATCCCCTAAAGTAAGCATGTAATTCTGTCAAAAATTTGTTTTGTCATATAGTGCTTATTTTTAAACTAAAAGTCATGTTTTTCTTTGGAACATATAATTTATTTTATATTTGGAATTTCTGTTGTGTAATAGTAGTAGTTGAAGAAGCTTTCAATTTGTTGCTTTCATTGGTTGTTTCAACTGTATACCAGAACTAATATAATTATTTGAGCGGGTCCGGAGAAGGATCGACCACAAGAGTCTATTATATGCTGTCTTTAGGGTGGAGTGACCCTCCCGAATCCCCTCCGATGAAAAATTATATTATTAATAAATGATTAAAATAATTTTATATATACATATATACTGTAGATGTTGAATCCCTTTGGTTAGTTTTTCTTCAAATTTTGAACCCCCAGCAAAATCCTGGCTCCGCCTCTGACTTTCTTAGTTTGCATTTCTGCAATACAGGTTGTTTCCACGGCTTGAACCTCTGACTACCTAATTACATGACATCAATTTTATCAATTACTCCAACGCTCCCTTCATAATTATTTTTTTGTGAAGTAATTGAAATTGCTTTCAATATGTACCTATCTACTACAATCTTCTCATACAATTCTTGAGTGATTTTCCTAAATTAACCTTCTCTGTCCAGAATACTTGACTTTTGAACGTGTGAAAACGGTGTTCTTAATTAAATGAAATTAATAATTAAGAAGAGATTGCAGAGAAGGTTTACATCATCTACCTGAAATTAGCTTAAATTCCATTTAATCAAGTGAAAATTTACCATTATAACCCCGTTTTAGTTTTTTCTATTGAATAAAACTGTTTGTGTTCATACAAGTTTTTCGCATAATCTCCATGCTGTTAGTTTTCTGATTAGACACGTTAACCTCGCATTATAAAGCAGAAAATTAGTTCAAAAAGTCTTAAGCTTCTTTAAAGGCCTTTCATACTTTCAATTGACAACCATGTTAGACTCAACACGTACTGCTTACGCTACTTCAATAAATATATAACGTCTATCGTTATACATACTTTTTATCATTTTATTTTTTTTACTCTCTATAAATTAATGTAGTTTAGTGTAAATACCGGATGCATTACTAAATTACCTTCTCAATTAGCAGTTTCTTTTAACAAGATTCTGTTATGTACTCCAATTTGACACTAGAAAAAGGGACTTTAGAGGGGTGTTCTCACGAAAAGCAATTTCAGTTCTGCAACTAATTAGTAGAAACCTAGAAGGTCATTAGATATTATTTGTACTTTAAATTGAAGCACTAATAAAGAGCCTAGCTAGCTAGGGCCCCCATGAGAAGATACAAACATAAAACGGAAAGGTATTATCATGAAGATCCTTTGTGGTCTTGTGGAATATGGGTCTAGGAAGTTCACTTTAAAAGTTTACTCTTTTGGACTCATCTTCAACTTGTCTTTTATGTACTTTCATTTAAAAAAAATTATTACTTGTTGTATTGAGGTTTTGACTAATTTGAATTCGTGCCGTATAAGGCCTATTAAGAGGAAAGCGCTTCTTAATAGATTTTATTTTTCATATTCAGAACTTGAATTTGAACTCAAACTCGAGACTTCTAATTAAGGGTGGAGAACTCTATATCTCTATCTATTTAACCATATAACTGTTTTTATGTACTTACAAAAAGCTTACTATTGCAGGCCATCCTGTCTTTTTAATAGTTGATCAATTATAACCAGTGAGTGATCTTCTTGAATGTGCTGCAGTCTTCGAACAATACTTTTAGCCATGCTTAATATTAGTTGCAACGTATGTACTGACAATACAAAATCCAATTAGTGAATTTTAATCTGTTATTGTACCTACTTTGTCTTAGCTTTTTAAGTTATTACCCCTACTTTTTAGAGACAGTTACTTGTAATTATATTTTAGCTGAAAGTTAACCTCCTCTTTTTTTCCTTCTAGTATTTGGTTGGTCCATCATTGATGAGAATGGAAAAAATTTAAAACATGCACTTAGAACCTAAATTGGAAAACATTAGAGTTAAAAGCATATAATAAAACGACTTCGTTGTAACTAATCTTTGCTAAATTTAAATCGAGTGTTTGCTTTAGTGGAAAAAATGAAAAAAAAAAGAAAAAGAAAAAAGAAATTGAAACCGTTGGAGTTTCTAATACCAAATGGGAAAAGAAGAGAAAAAAAGAAAATGCTTCAATATTGAATTCGACTTGCACATCCTTTATATGCATGAATTTAATTTAATTAAGACAATGCATGAAACATTTTTGTTACATCAAACTAATGAAGATACTTTATTTTGCTAATTCTCAATTCAAAAATAATATCGTGTGAACACTTTATTATTCATTCAACCTTAGTCTGAACACACTTAGTAATTCATTCTTCTTGTTATCCTAAAAATGGTAGGATTTGCAGCTAGACAAAGAAGTTTTAATCAGTGTGAATTATATTCGTCAATGTAATAATAGAGGTTCATTTACTACTATATGATAGTACACACATAACAATAATGATAGTCATAAACTAACAATTTACTCTTTTAAGGGAAATTTCTCATATAAGTCAATGACCATATAACAAAAGAGCAAATTTTAAAGTAGAGGAGAAAAAACACCTTTAAAAGTACTGTAGAAGTTTATAGTGCTAGGGTATATATGTTCTAAACTTTTCGAAATATTTGAATATGTAACAATTTATAACCTATATTCATTGGTGTGTCAATTTGAGAATTTACCTAAGTTAGCTCATTTAAAAGCTTGAGGATATTTGAACAATCTATGTAGCCTAAATTGACACATAATAAAACCGAAACGAAGCATAAATTATTTTGTTTAGTTTGGGTTTGGTTGGATATAGTCACCATAAAGAAGAAAAAGTTTTTGTTAGTTTGATTTAGTAAACTAAACAATTGCTATTAAAACTAAATAAAGAAAGAATGATTTCATAGTTGGGTGGGGCGGATTATGTTATACAACACATCGTTTAGCTCAAATTCACCGCCCTCCAAGCAAAATCGTAAACAAACTGTAAACTCAACTCATTTATTGACTCAATTTATTTTAATTCGTCTAAAATCTAAATTTAGCTCCAACCTGCTCATATCACATACCTTAAACAATATATTAATTCATGGCAAACAAAGTCCTAAGATGTACAGATCTTTTGTTAATTTGAACTCCCAGATTATCTCTGATCTCTTGTTTTAGAAAAACCTACTCAATTATTTGTAAACCAAAATATATTTTTTTTAATAAAAAAAAATGAAAAAGGACAAGTGGCCTTTCCTTTTCTTTAAAAATAGAAACAGTACAACTTTCTTATTAAGGAAAGAAACCCAACAATAGGAGGGCCACTTGTCCAAGATTGCGTTTCTTAAGGAATTAAATTATACTATAATCTTTTCTAAACAACATTGAATCGTTCAGATTGGATTAAATAGTCAAACATTCATATCAGCCACCAAATTTTGCCCAATGAAGAAAATAGTTAGTGCCGTCATATATAGCCAATAAAAACCATCATCAAACTACACACACTTGGCTACTCCCAATTGATCCAAACAAGAAACCATTCCGGTCGTTCAATTTTACTTGTCACGTTTTACTTTACGATTATCAATTCGATTAAATTTCAGAGCTAGGTAAGGCCGATGGGATTCACGTTTAGTTTTACTTGTCACGTTTTACTTTACGATTATCAATTCGACTAAATTTCAGAGCTAAGTAAGGCTGATGGGGTTCATTCTAACCCCTTCCACTTCTTCATATTTTAATTTGAATCCCTCGAAAATCCTTGTTCCGCTACTATTTGGTACTAAATTAAATTGTATTAATTTAATATTTTAACTTTTAAATTTTGATATTTGAAAACTACGAGAAAAATATTATAATTTGCAGTCTTTCTCATAGTTTGACATTTGTTAAAGTCTATACAGTTTGACTCTCGAGAAGTAAAATTTGACAAGTGGATGAGGAATAGTAATTAACTAAACTTCGGTTAGACTAGTTTAGTTAATTAACTCTAGGGTTGACAATTTAAACTCTGGATTAGGCTTAGTCCTGTTTCATTTGTTCCAACACATACCAAGAAATGGGACAGCTTTACTTGGCACAAGAATATTGGTTCTTACTGTAAATTATTAATTAGAGAATATAATTAGGTATCATCACTTGATCACTTTTGAATTCTTTACTGTTTGCTTTTTAGACTAACCAAATCTTTAAAGTAATTTTATAAAATATGCTATCTATAATGATTGACTAATTCATCATGCATTGCCTAACTATCAATTTCTAAAAAGATGGTGATAAGCATTTTATTTTTTGGTCAGCTCACTGTGATCTTGTTTTTAGGTCAAAAGCATACTGCAAATCTTCTTAATGCAGTATTAGATTAGGCTTTTTTATATTACTACGTGGCTTATGTGCCATCAAATCTTTGTATCTGTGGATGCAAAATTGCCATGTTCTCATGCTTATAAGTTTTATAACATTTGACCAAAATTCATCTACACTATTAATCAAATTTCATATTTTTTGAATTGCTTCTTGTTGTTAGCAGGCTGAATAGTTTGGTTTCTTTCTATTTTGAGAAATATAGATCTAGGTTGATAACGTCTAAAATTTGATTAGTAGCACGTAGTTATTTGCGTTTAATTAATCAGTTTGAAAAATACATTTATCAGTATTAATTAGAGCAACAATTTGACAACTACACAAAAATTAAAACAATTTTAGCTTATGAAAATCAACTTTTGAGAACCTTCTGAAATAATACGCATTTTTAACCTCTCAGAAGCTTGGCCAAACAGGGTAACGATCATGAGTCAATTCATAATTTTGAACTCGGTACTGGATTAACAAGCTACTTATTAGTCTCGATCAGATTTTGATTCTGAAGTTCTTTGAAGTGATCAACACACAAGTTTAATTTTATATCTTCAAATTTCTCTTCTATCTCTTTAATTTTTTCTGTTTAATGGAAACAATATATTTGATTAATGTATCGATCTACTGGATTTTGTGAATACATGATCGGTAACAGCACGACATGATGTGTTATAGACTAATGTTGATTTTTTAAAAATAGATTTTGTGAAAAATTAATATTATCCCAACTCCCAAGTACATGATGTGTGCAACTATTAATCAAGATCCTTCTTGGCAATATATAATAACGATGCCGATGATGGTGGTGATGAAAATAAATAATACTATAATCGTAAATTATTATATAACCTCATAAGGAATTAAGAATATACCATATTCGCCAGAAAAAGTAGCTCTTTCTGACCTCATGATCTCCTGTAGTCCTAATATGAAACATCTAGATGTCTCTTAATATACTAGTAATTACTAATTAAATCATGCGCTGGAGGATAATCATAAAACTCTACTAACTAATATATTAAGAAAATAATAAATTAACATATCATATAACTCTTTTCTAAGAAACAGGTTAGGATCTTTAATAATATTCTGTGTAAGTTACTAAGGATGTTGCCCTTTTGAACTATTATTACTCTTATTCTCAATTGCATCTGAGAAAAAACAAAATTTAATTGTTTAGTTCAACTAATCAATTAAACAATGAAGTCACACGTACAATTTCGTCTGAAAATTCCCACAAGACTTGGATTCTTTGGCTTCAGTTTACATTTATTTATACCTTACTTAAGCTCTAGTGGCTGAAATGAAGTATATATTTAATTAGTTTAGTAAGAGTAACAACTACAAAGGCCAGAAAGAACCATCGAAGAATATGGTGGGATGAATGAGATTTCTTGCCCATTATTCATTAGTTTTGAAATAAAAGACTTCCAGTCATAATTCTTTTCTCTAGTTCTACACAACATGAATTTAAATAAGTTAGTGTAAACATTGAATACAAGATAGTTATACCCAAACAAAATGATTAAATGATAAGTTGATCAAGTATTTGTATATATGAGATTTTATTTCGATTTCTTTTTGTCGTTTCAAAGATTTACATGCACTCCATTTTATTTTTAAAAATACTTTCTGGGGATTTAATTATGGTCTCCATATTTTAGATTTTGAGGTAATTTATAGAGCTTATTTTAAGATTATAAATTTCATTGTTTATAGACAATTACCCGTCTCAACAAATTAGTTATAGAAGCATACCCGTTAATCCTGGTTAAGCAAATTTCACACGAAACCTTTTATGTTGGAAATAAAACAAAGTACAAAAATGTTGCCCCCTAATTACTCTTATTAGTTCTATTCTTGTCAAGATCTTAGGATGTTTTTTGTGGTAATCACATATGATTGATCCTCTTTTTGCTTTTTCTTGCTTCATGCCTATAAAATATAAATTGAAGTTGATGTGGGTTAAAAATTTAAATTAAATGAATTCAGCTTGTAAGATTCTTTTGATTAAGAGTTCCAATTTAATATTTATCAAAATTTTAATAGGCTTTTACATGTGTATTCTTATTTCATGTTTAAAGTTACTGAATTCAAATAAATTTGTACCATCGCCTCCGATTTAAGCCATGTCAAGTTAGCTAAAGAAACGTGCAATATCAGGGTGGGTCCTTTTCTTTTGGTCACTTTTATCTCCCTATTCTTTGTGCCTAAAATTAAAAATAAAGTTTTTTTTTTTTGGAAGAAAAAAATGAAGTTGCTAGTCATTGTCATTTATTCTTTCTTTATTCCATCTCATTTGTTCATTGTCTTTGCGTCATGGTATGTAATATTTACTCTTTAAAGGTCATTTCAAGTTAGTTCTATAGTGCAACTATTTCTTTTTTATTCCTAAAATTGCAAAAGTTTGTTAACAAATTGCAGAATTTCAGTTTGAGGTAGAAAATTAATTAACTAAAATAAGAGAGAAAACTCATTGTAATGGTTTCCTTGAGACTGTACAGAAACATTTTGCAAATGGTGAAAGGCCTAGCTTTAGTTTGACTCAATATTCCTCAAACTGGGTGTAATTGTCAGAGGCAAAATTAAGATAATACTTCTTATATTTAGAAAAAGACCTCACCCTTTTCTTAAGGCTTAATCCATATGTTCATGACAACAATGAGAAAATATTCAATACCAGTACATAAAGATTTTTCTCTTCCCCAAAAACTGATTGAAAGCTGTTGATATTCACAAAGTCGTCAAAAAAAAAAAAAAAACCTTATAAAAATTTGGTTTTATATTTGGATAAAAGTACTGAAACTAATATTGAGCAACAAAATTAGAGGTGGCAAAATTAGCCCATGAAATTATGAGCTGCACAAGTTTCGGCCTTGACCCAATAACTCAACCCATCAAAGTTTCCGCTCATATCTAACCCAAACCGATTCATGAGAAGTTTTTTCAAATTCAGGGGAATGCGTTCATTTGCCACCCATACTTAAAACTATGTCTCTACAAGAATGATACAATAATTGAAGTGGGCTGCTTAGTTAGCTCTGGCTCTGGCATGATCTGAAAACACTAGAGATAGAGATAAGAGGCCTACAAGAAATAATTAAGTAGAACAAACAATAACATCTAAATCAATAGGCCCTGCTGATGTTTCCTTCCTTGCCATTTTCTGTTTCAATTTGTGGTAGAATTGAGAACAAATCCAGAAAACTAATATTTCAGACCTATCTCATCTTTCAACGTCACAATCTTGGCCAATTGGGAGGGTGGCATGTCACATTTTCTTGTTAATCTAAGTACTATGGTACAATGTAAACAAATATCAATGCCACAATAATGAAGATATCCAGCAGTTTATTTCTGTAAATGAAAATTGGCTACTGTAAATACATTTTAATCATGATCAAGAGCAATAGTCTCAGCTTGTCGTTTCAATAAAATGCACTAACTTGGAATAGTGCTACCTCAGTTTTTGAGTAAATTGACAACCCATATGGGTTTCTCTGGAACAATTCGTTGTACTATCAATCTTCCAGCTAATGCCTCTGCACATTTTGGCCAACAGAACAAGTTTATAAGAGCACGAGAGAGTCAATGAGGAGAGCCTGGCAGGCAACACCTTGCAACGGATGAAAAAGAGTTTAGACTAGCTTGCATTTTATCAAAGGAATGAACTGGAAAACCTGGGTGGAAAAAGAGTAGGGATGAATACCGAGCACAGATACAGCACATTCTTCTATTCCTTCTGTGCATAACACGAACAAGCACTGGCAAGACAAGACCGTCAAAATGCAATATCTGTTCTTTCTTGGCTTCAGCTTGATCTTGCTGTGTGCACTGGCAATAGCTTTCACGTTCTTGGAGAAACTCAAAACAACTAGCAGAGCAAAAAAGATAATAGAGAGCGCTTAGTCATTCGAACTTTGATGGAGTACTAGGGCTGTAGGAGTAGCCTATAAAACATCCATCCCATTAGAAGAGGACAATTATATTCTGCTCCTAATTGACAAATCTTATGAGATGTTACAGCTTACAAAAACAGAAAATCTGCCAGAAGAGCAACAAGAAAAGGAATTTCAACTCAGGGAATAAGCAAATAGAAATAATTCAAGAGTTATCCTTTAAGCTAATTGGGTCGCAATGCTTAGCATCAGAACCCCATGTATTTACATGGTGTGTAACGCGGGCTTTAGTCAGTAAACCACTTCACATCTAGCAGAGTCCTTCGTGATTGGTAAGATGCAACATACCCAGAAATCTTCACCACCTGGTGCATCAAACCACAGGCTAAGAGCATTTTCATAAACAATTATTTGTCGTAAAGGATGTAGACAGAACCAGGTCTTTGATTGTATGGAGTACATATAAAAACACAAAACGTTTACATAAGCTGTTCATATGCAAACCAACTCTGTTTCATTTACAGATAAAATTAGAATAGGTTACAATATCACATAACAAACTTATGAAATTTTTTTCTGTTTCTTCTCCTGCCATTCTTTGATTTCAGCATCTATTGTTGCTTTCACTTTTGAATGAAACCCAGGGTATGGTTCATAGCCAAAAAGAGATTGGAGGGCCTGTCAGAAACCAATAAGTCACAAAAAGATTAGATAATGCAACCACCAGGAAGTACTTCATCCTAATAGAAAAGATAGACCTAGTATAATTACCTCGAGGAGTACAAAGAATGGTGCCATAAGGAAAGCTTGTGTAAGATTGTCCAGAAGAGCAGGTGCTCGCTTCTACAAAAGTGAATAAGTGTCATGCGACCAAATAAATGGAATCTTTTGAGAATCATGCATAAAATTATTACAAATGATCACCTCAAACACTCCGTGACCTATAAACTGTCCAGTCCAGCAGAACAATTGAGCCGCTAGAACAACCTGGCCATGTGTTTGACACAGTTAGCACCAACATCACATACTTGATTCAAGAAGAATTTAGATTCAACTGTATTCCTAACCAAACAGATCATGCATTATACATCTTTGTCCAGTCCATATGAGATTGTCCAAGTTAGTACTAATGTGAGTGTGTGGGTTGTAGCTAGTAGTTAGGAGAGCTATTGTGTAGCCGGGTTAGTAATCCTAGGACTGTGGACTAGGAGCCTCTAGCCAGGAGAGTTTGGGTGGGGTGGGGTGGGTGTCTTTGGGCTTGTGAGTGTATGTTACTACTAGGTGAGTGTCCTATTTCTTATTTCCTATTTCGTATTGCTCTTCTCGTATGTCGTATTTCTCTGATTTCTATTTGTATTATTTCTTGTTCATTATTTCTGTTATGTCATCCATCCTGCTTCATGTTTCATTACGACCTTGTTTACTATTCTTTACCTGAGCCGGTGGTCTATCGGAAACAGCCTCTCTACTTCTTCGGAGGTAGCGGTATGGACTGCGTACATTTTACCCTCTGCAGACCCCACTTTGTGGGAATACACTGGGTTTGATGTTGATGTTGTTGTTTCTTTAATTAACCATGGTGTTTGGGACAGCTTGCGCACACTTCAACTAACTTCACAAGGTACCTGAAGGGATGGCAATTGGGGAAGGGCGGGGAAAACTCTTAATGGGACAGGGCACTGGAAAACTTAAATGGGGTGGGGGGAAATTATTTTACTAGAAATTTACATGGGACAGAACGAGTGGTCGGTTTTGTAGAAAAATAGGCTGAGATCCAAATAGTAGATTAAACAAATTTACACATTTAATACTTTCACTGGAAAATTGATCTAAAATAGATGTAGGAACAACGGTAAGTAAAAAGGTTATCCTAATTGCTTTGTCGTCTCACGAAATCCAAAAGAAATTTCAAACTTGGGATTATTATCAAACTTCTCCAAGCTAAATTAAAATTTGGAGAATATAGGGTTTAGACAAAAGATTTATCAATCAAAGTTGAAATGAATAGCAAAAGACAGAGAATATAGTAGTTTAGACCAAAGATTTAACAACGACCAAAGAATGAAATAGATAAGTTTTAACATCTATATGGATAGTACAAAAAAGGCCATAATTTTAATATCTTTTACAGGCACAAGCAGTGATCACGTTGGATAACGACTACCCATATGGAAAAAAAAAAAAAGACTGAACCTCATCCGCTGAATTAGAACACAGATAGAATTATTGCTAATAATAAACTCATCAATCGATAAATATATAATTTAACACTTTAATGTGACACTTATTTTCTATATCTTTTTAACCGATTTTGTGTCAAGTCAATTCTTTTTTGGGTGAAGTGTATCCTAGCTACTTAACAAATTTAAAATCCACATGTTATCTAGAATTCTGCTTTTTAACTATTCACTATTTAAAAAGATATACATAAACACCTGTTATTCGCATATAATTTTTAAATATTTCAATATAAAAAATCAAAATAGATTTAAAAAATATTAAATAGAATAGTACAAAACAAAAAATTAGAGATATGAAAGAGAGTATAAAAGAGGAGGGCGGGACAAAATTTTGGAAAATAGTAAACAGGGAAGGGCATGGCGGATCAAAGTCTTAGGGGGTCAATGCTTTCCCTGCCCCTCCACCACAATTGCCATTCCTAGGCACTTGCTAACTCCACAAGCATAGGTACTGGGGAAACTTTGTTATTGGTTATCGGTTCTTCGCCTCTAACAACGAATAGATGACAACCAAGTTTTATCAAATCTAATGAACTGCTATAGCTAAAGAAGTCAAGTGTTAGGTCCTCGCGGCACATAGAGGACCCAGGCATCTAAACCAGATTATTTATGAAGATTAATTACCAAAGATAAGTTGTCTATAGTTAAATTCAAGGTAAGAGAGGAGGAAAACATCCACACCCAGTGTACCAGAAAAAATATAAAGTTAAAAGGCTGATGACATAGGTTGGTCATGTATCATGTATAACATGCTGTGTCATGCAGAGTGGAATGTGTCATGCACACAACATGATCGTTAGATGAAATGCTCTTTCAAGAAAGTTCTGAAATTGAGCAGCGAACTCAGCTGAATGACTAGATCTTTAAATGGGCCATCAGTGCTGCGTACAAGATGTGCAAATTAGCTACAACAACATACCCAGTTTATTCCCACATAGTGGGGTCTGGGGAGGGTAAAATGTACGCAGTCCATACCACTACCCCCAATTAGCTACATTACAAGAAAAAATTTAAGCTCCCCTCTTTAGCTTTACTTTGCTAGTTGAGCATCGAGGAATAGCAACTAAATGACTGTTTTAGGACAGTATTAGAAATGCATGTAAAAAGTGTATCGAATCATCAAACGACAATTGATTCATAAAGAACTTAGATTATTTTTTTTTATGACCATGGTGTCCAGGCCAGCTTGCGACAAAGAACTTAGATTGACAAGTTGCAACCATGGATTAGCAGAGTCGCAAGTTTCACTGTAATAATGTTTTTAGCAAAATTCCTACAACCTGTTTCTGGTTTCAACTTGCATTAACTAGCCTGTCCAACTGGTGCAACCAGGAGTTCTTCCTGATTGCATGTCAATGCAGGGCATGCATGAAATACAGACAGAAGAGAACCCCTAATTTACTCTAAAGGCAACTTGCTTAACATTTGAGTGAAATGAACCCGATTGGGCAAAGTAGATTCAAACAATTCATATAGCTGACTCTAATTAGTTCTGGATTGAGGTTTACTTAACTGACTGATTGAAGGGATGCAAGAATATATTAACAGATCAAGCAAAAGGAGAAATTGTGATTCTAAGTACGATGGTCAGCAAAGAAAGAAAGCATCCGATAATCAGCTAATTTCGCTTTACAATATATCAAAATATGGCTTGACGCGACAATAGGCTGAAAAGTTGGCAAGAAAAAGATGAAGTCCTGAGACTCTAATTACTGGTAATAAGTGGAATGAACACTCAAGGAAGAACAAACAAAGAGGTAAGATGGTTTGAATCTTAATTCGGGAGATTTGATGAATCTGAATTCTTTAATTCAGAATAAAGGGGCTCGCTTTACCCATTAACTGGAACTCAAAGTATTTCATCAATTCACCACCTCATCTTAACACAGAAGTCCACAATCTGTGTAACTAAATCAGTTGTCATGTTTGCTTCTCGAGGGTAACTATGTGAACTTTGAGCAACATACTAAAACATAATTTTTCATCAAATTTACATGAGAAAAACTGCAACTTATAGTACTTTTCATATAGTACAATCCAATTTAGCTATTGAAAATATTTAAACTAAAGGGAAACATGACAAATAAGTTGGGACAAAGGAAGTAAGTAACATATAATGGGAATTAGAACATGATCATTTTCATAAGTTTGCACTATCCCAAAAGTTACGGCCCCGCCTGACATAAATTAAGTACTAAATGATGTACAAAATAAGTAAAACAGCCAGACGTAAGAGAGACAAAACTTTTAATGAAACACAAAAGCAACATCGGAATCTTAGGAGCTCAGTTGGTTACTCGACTATCTAAACTTTTCACCGACCTTGTAAAGGAGATATACAATAAAAAAAAAAACCATAAACTATACTAAATCAAAAAAATTAATGATCTAATACCATTTACCTTCCAGGCAAGAGAGAACCCCAATTGACGAGCAACCACACCACTAGAAACCCAACAAACTAAACATAACAAAGCAGCCAAAGACCCAGCTTTCTTGTCCAAACACACGTAGAACACTCCATAAATCAAAGCAAACAAGAATCCATAATTAAGAACCAAAGAAGCATGCTCACAGAGCTGAATCGGAGGTAAATTAAAAAGTGGGGGCGTAAAATCGAAAAGGATGAGAGTAGTGAAGAAGATAGGCCAGACAAAGATCATGTGAATGAAGATATTGATTGGGTTACTATGGTATGCACCATAGAATGCAAACTGCTTCTCTAAGTCAAAAACTCCCATATCTTGTTTACCCTTTTGGTATGAAATTGGGGACTGGAATAGTTGCTGACCTTATTTGGGATTGTAAAGAGGAAAGTAGTAATAAAGGAAATGGGTAAATTGAGAAAGAAGAATATTTGTTTGTTTGTTTGTTGGTTGGTAGAGAAGTGAGAATAGGATTAATGGGAAAAGAACGACAAATCCTTTACGATGTTGTCTATGTTGATGTTTTTCTTACCCTTAAACGGAACTCGGTGTCTTTATCCACCGCTAGCATTTATTTTTCGTTTTAATTTTTTTCTTTTTTTCTTTTTGCTCTATTGTCTCCAAACAATAGGAGATATGAAGGTCGTGTATTAAAGAAATAAGTTAAAAGACTCATTTGTTTGCATTTAATGGAGATCTGAATTTGAATGGTTCAGATTTTAAACTATTTATTAAAATTTTAGCTCTTAATAGGTCTGAAAAGGTATTCTAGTATTGAATAATATTCGATGTCACTCTATTCATAACCATCAATCACCACCACTAACCACCTCTTCCACCGCCACCATTATCAACCACCAACCACCTCCATCATCAATAACAAATATCGCTACAACCTCTATTGTCAATCGTTACCACACCTACTGCCTCTATTATTCTAATTAGGTCAAACCCATCGATGACCTCCTAAACTTGGCACGATCTTTCACTTAGGCACTTCAAGTAGACGTTATTCACTTTTGGCACCTCAAATAGCCACAAAGTGTGCCACTTTGACACCTTTTACTGAATCAGCACATTGTGTGTGTTGCACTACATTACAGTCACGTGAGGAACTCTATTTTATGATTTTTATATTTTTTCTTACTTCTTATCTTGCTCTTTCTTCTTTCACTAATTCAACTTTTTAATGGTTCTAAGCTTCCAACATCAGTTTTAAACCTTCTTCTTCTCCGTCCATCAGCTCCACCTTCTAACGTCACCATTATCATCCACCAAACAACCGCCAAATTTTTGAATTAAAAAAACATAAAATAAAAAATCACATGTTCATTTCTTCACATACGCCCCCGATGCAACAAAGCTAACTTTCCTTCCCATCTCGTTCCCCTTATCCATAAAAAAGGTGGCACCATTATATCAGCCATTGATAGCGATCCGTGAAAAATCATACCAGTAATTTCATCGTAGTAAAGTGTAATCTTCTTGTTCGGGTTTCTCGCAGTAAAATGTAATCTCAATTAGCAGTTACCAGTGAATTCGACAAGTTGACAATGAGTATAGCAATTACTCGCCGGAGAAAGATGTGATTGTTGTAGAAAATTAAAAATAGTATAACCAAATTTTTCTCACAACCACCATTAATTTTATTATTCACCTCTACAATTTTTGCACCACAAATAAATTAAATATCACCATCAAACTTACCTTCACCCAATTGAGGGGTGGGGAAGCGAGAAGGAGAGGGAGAGAAGGGCTGAAGAAGATAATTAAGGGGTAGGGGAGCAGCGGGGTGGGGGCTGGAGAAGACAATGGAGATGGGTGGAATTAAATTTATAAAAAAAATAATAAATTATTTGAGTTAAAATTGTCAAGTGTCAATATTTGATTGGTAATTTTTTTTAATTGAAAATAGTTTTTTAACAATTAATTTGGAGAAAAATGACAAATGTCATTAAAATATTGGCCACTTTCCACGTCATCCGTTCGTGTAACACACGCATATGATATGTTTTTGCTGATTGTGTAAAAAGTGTCAAAGTAACACATTTTATGGCGACTTGAGGTGTTAAAAGTCAACAACATCCACTTGAGTTGTTAAAGCGAAAGATCATGTCAAATTTAAGGGGATGTCGATGAGTTTGGCCTTCTAATTATATTCACCGCCGTCAACAGCACCACCATCATCAACTACTGCCAGTCAATGCCTACTGTTAGAATATGAGTAGAAATAGGAATAACATATAGAATACTACTTGTAAAAGGATTGTAATGTAGTATCCTATTAGCAAAAGAATTGAAATGTAATGTCTATAAATAGGGTCTCAATGTAATAATGTAGTTACAACAGTTCAATAATATTCTTCTCTTATATTTCTTCACGTGGTATCAGAGCTTCCACGATCTTGGTAAAGAATCAAAGAGTTTCCGCTGCCGGCGAGCGGCTATAATCCGTATATGTCGCCCGTCCGGCTAATGATCATCTTAGCAAAAGTTAGGCCACCACACTTCTTTCCCCTGCTTTCTCATATCTTGGTGTAGCACCATGCATCAGTCCGGTGATTACTTTTTCATATCTATTTTTCTTAGCACCGTGCTTCTTTTTGGTGACTATTTTTTCATATCCGATTTGCATAGCACCGTGCAATCTTTTTGGACTACTTTGTCATATCTGAGTTGCATAGCACCGTGCATCTTTCTAGTGACTCCTCAGATCTAATTTATGTAGTGCCGTACGTCTTTCTGACGACTCCTCAGATCTAATTTATATGGGATCGTGCCATCATTCCGACCCTGCCCGTATAATTTTTCTTTTTCAGTAGGGCCGTGCCATCATTCCGACCCTGCCCATATAATTTCTCTTTTCCAGTAGGATCATGCCGTCATTCCAACCCTACCATATAATTTCTATTTCTCAATAGGGTCGTGCCGTCATTCCAACTCTACTCATATTTCTCTTTCTCAATAGGGTCTTGTCATCATTCCAGCCCTACCCATATATTTTTTTCCTGCAGATTGTAGTCACTTTTCAGTCATCAAATCTAGTCCGGCGTGTGAGCATGTTTCAGCTAAGTTTCCGGTGACTTTCTTGTGCAAGATCTACTCGCCTCTTGATTTCGAGATGATTCATATATTCTATACCAGTTTTCAATAAAACTCTAGTGACAAATTGACTTTCTAGTGATATTTACTACTTTTTGGATCACTTTTTTGTTTGTTCCTTTTCAATTGAGGTTTCCCAAACGTCCAGAGCAGTCCTTATGAGTTTTCTTGCAGATATCTTTACCAAGTCCCTCGCCATCCTTGTGTTAATTAAATTCATAACAAGCTTGGTACATATGACTTTCATGCACCAGCTTGAGGGGGTATTAGAATATGAGTAGGAATAACATATACAATCCTACTTGGAAAAATATTATAATGTAGTATCCTATTAGCAAAAGGATTGAAATGTAATGTCTATAAATAAGGCCTCAATGTAATAATGTAGTTACAACAATTCAATAATATTCTTCTCTTATATTTCTTCACACCTACTATCGACCAACCCATTTATCACAACTAGCAACATTATTAACTACCACTAATACATCATAACCTCCATACATTCTTGGGCCGCCACCATAATTTTTACTAGTAACGCCACCTCTACCATCACTTCAACCACTACCATCGCTACAATTTATCTCTACTAACAACCATCTCCGCCATCACAACTAACAACATCTCCAACTAGCACAAATACACCGTCAACATCATGCTTTCATTTTTCAGTCATCACAATCAACACCTCCAACTACTAAATCAAGCAACGTCACATCACAACGACCACCACCACTATCAACCGCCACCATCATAACAGTCACTACAATACCAACCATCACAACTATCACCATCAACATTACTAATCCCTAACATCAATCATTGTCATCACAACCACCATTATAAACCATCTCTATTATCATTAACAAACATAAATATTCTTTTTCAATCAAATAATATTTTGTTGTATTAAATTATATACTTTTCTGATATATAATTAGTTTTTTATTTGAATTGTAATTTTTACTTTATTATATATACAAATAAAATTTTCTTACACATTCAGATGTTGCAAAATAAACAATCTTAATCATTAAATTTTCAGATCTAAAGACAACATCTTAATCATTCAGATGTGCATTCAGATTCAGACGTCTGAATCTTAAAAAAAACAAAAGGAATGCAGCCTTAGTTGGGTAAGAATATTATTGTGGATTAGTTATAGTATGATGGTTTAAATTTTAGCCGTAGAGATATACTTCATAATTTATATTATTTTTTGTGTTTTGATTATGATAAGTAGTTGATTATTATTATTTTTAAGAGGATTTTTTGGAAATAACTTATTATTTTGAGATAGTGATAAGATCTATTTTTATTTTTATCCTACTCAAATCTCAATTTGAAATTTAGTGAATATATATTGGTGTGTTGTTATATTGTCTACTTAATCAGTTGTTTTAATTTATTTTGAATTGATACAAAATAAAAAAAAAATAAGAAAGATTTTTGGATCCTGTAATTTTAAACGGAAGATATGTTAAATGCATCAAATTATCTCTTAATTTTATAGTTTTAAATATATCACCTGAAAAATTGAAATTTAAAAGTTACTAAAAAGAAAAAAGTAATTATTTTGAAATTGATTAAAAAATAAAATATGTCAAACAAATTAAAAAGAAAGAGCATTTATCTAGTTGATGTATATAATTGTATACATATCATATAACAATCATACATTTAAAAAGTTATCTTTAGTTTAATCGATTGAATGAACTGCTATTTAAATTAATTTTATATATATTTTTGAAAAAGAATTATTTTAATAAAAAATAATTGGATGTACTAAATTTTGCCATACACAAAATTCAAAAAATAAAATAAAACTCTATTTTATACTATCTTATTGTAGAATGTGCTTGTTTTGCCTGTTTGTACGTAATGATGAGGGGTGTAATTCATCATTGTTTAGGCATTCTGTATTGCGTTTCAGCCTTGTCACTGCTTTTGTTTTATTGAAGAAAATCTGTATGAGTCAATCCAAACGAAACGATGTCGTCGCATGATAATCTCTTTTTTTTTTTTTTTTTTTTTTGGCTCAACCACATGATAATTAGTTTGCATAGTCACGTGTATTACAGGATGGCCTATCAAATATTATGTATTTATATAAAAATATATAAAATACATAGATTAATAATTACTTTTTATATGTTTATATTAAAATTATATTTTTAACGAAATTTCTAGTCTGTCATTAATGATAATCCCATTTCAAAATGAATTCACGTGTTTATGGAAACTAAAACTCGTTGCACCATAAATCAACCACGGGCAGCTCAATCCTTTCGGAGAAAAGGCGGCCTTCTATGGCTCCCAAAATTTGAGGGCCTCATATTTTTTTTAGTAATAATAAATTATACATTTTAAAAATATATTAAATACTACTTCATTTATAAAGAAAAGAAACTTTTTGTGTAAAAAAAAATCAGGAATTTGATATAGTAAAAGCTTTTTAATGCATTGACTATATTATTAATTAAAAAATAATTATTAAATAGGACTATATAATTATAAAAATAGACTTTATAAAAATAATTATTTTTTCTTTAAAATAAAAGGTTTCCGTTTGATTTTTGCATTAAGTCACGAATTTGCTTGAGTCGCCCCTGAAATCAACTAATAACGAAAAAGGAAAAGAGGTCATTGTCTAGGAATGGTAATGGGGCGGTGTGAGTTTTAGGTTATGTAGGGCGATGTATGTGTGGTGCGGTGCGGATTTTAGGCTATGTGGGGCGGTGCAGGTTTAGACTATGTGGGTGTGGTGCGGATTTAAGTAAGTATTTTTTAAATGGTGCGGTACGGTGTAGTTTGCGGATTTAAATTAAGAAAAAGTTAAAAATTAGTATCATTCTCATAAATCTACCTAAAATTATATGTATTCTTCACTTAAAATTTTATGATACTTAAAACAACATGTATAATAATACAAATAAATAATTTTATAACTTTTTTAATATCTTTATTTATTTTAATGAAAATTTGATATTTGATCATTACTTTGTACACGTGATGTTTTTCTGATAATTTCTTAGTGAAATGTGATATAATAGAAATTGATTTTTACTATTTCCTAATATTGAAAATATTATGATTTTCGATAGAGTTACAATTTTTTCAAAAAAGCAAAAAGCAGAAATGTGAGACGATGCGGGGTGGGTATGCGCGATATGAGTGTGGGGCGAATTTATGCGGGTTTAAAGGTGATGCGGTGCAAAGTGATTATAAAATTTACGGGTTTAAAAAAATTCGCACCGCACCATTGTCACCCCTATCATTGTCCCTCCATTTAGAATAACACTCTTAGGAGTCGTTTGGTTGGGAATGGAGTTATATTGAGATTAGTTATGATGAGATAAGTTATACTGTGATTAGTTATACTGAAATTATTTTTTATTAAGTGTTTGGTTTGTTGTATTCAAAGTAATATGCATGGTATAATTTCTAAGAATAAATTAATTGATTACCAAAATACTCTCCATCTTATTTAACTTATATATATATATATATATATATATTTCTTTTCAAACTTTATATATTTATTTTTAAAAATAAAACTTTCATCTTATTTAACTTTAATTTTTTTGCGCGTTCCTTCCCATCATTATGCCGTGTGTGTTTAAAATTTGTTTTACTACATCTTATTTAGTTTGAAATAAAAACTTTCAACTTAAGTAAAAGAAAATTTGTTGTTTATGTCACTTTATTTAAACACATATCACTCATATAATATAGACTATTAAAATTCATTTTAATTGATATATACAATATCAATTTTTAAGTGATTAAAAAATTAATTAATTTAAAATATGTAATTCAACAATGGAGTCGACATTTTTTATTATTTTTTTAGAGAAATTAAAATATATAAATAAACATAATAATTATTCAAATAAATTTCACCTATAATATATTCATAAATAAAATATTTCTTAAATGTGTATAAATCTCTAATATTTCATGTTAAATTACTTATTTTGTTCTAAATTTCATAAAATATTGACAAACTCATTTTTTGTTAAAAAAATTCATCATCAAAACATGTGAAAAAGAATTACTCTCATTTTTCATTATTTAGTATCATTAATATTTAGAGAGTCAAATTATATTTTTTTTAAAAATTCAATTTTTAAATATTTTTAGCTAAATATAACTTTTTTTTTATTTAATAATTAATAATGTATTAAGTTAGAAAGGGAATGTCAACATACTTTAATAACTTGTCCATGATTTTATAAGAACTAGTTTAGGTGTACGCGTCTCGCGCGTGTACCTTACTTTATTGAATTCAAATGTTACACTAAATAAAATATTTATTTAAATAATATATATGAATACAATAATTAAATTCAACATCTTTTGGAGAATTTATTTAATTAAATCTAACCTTTACAAAAAAAAAATTGTCAAAGTCGATCAACATTCATCCACCACCTGTAACTGCAATAAAATAATACGATGATCGAGACATCAAAATAATATAATTAAATCTAACCTTTACACCAAAAATTTCTCAAAGTCGTCTGATTCTCATTTACCACCTGTAAACTATAACAAAATAAAACGATAACACAGATATCAATACAATTAAACTTAACATTTACACAAAAAAAAAATCCTCAAAATAGAGATATAAAAATAATACAATTAAACCTAACCTTTACCTAAAAAAATTTCTCAAAGCCGATCGACATTCATCTACCACCTGTCACTTCATCTATGACCTGTAATTACAACAAAATAATACAATAGTGATCACAAATAATGATAAAATTGTTATCCCACCAAATGGCTGGATAACTTATCCCAGTACTATTTATTAATCCCGGGATAAGTTATCCCGAATATTGCCAATCAAGCATCTATTAAAATTTTTATTTCGAAATTATTATTTTATCCCAAAATTATAATTCTTGGCTATTATAGTCCAGGGACTATAATTCTGCAGTTACGATCAAGACTATTAATCTTGGCCGATGTCACAATCTAAATGAGATTAAGTTATATCAATATTTTGGTATAAAAATAGTACAAATTTCAGCAAATGACTCGACCAAACATAGAAATAAATTCATCAAAAAATTTATGTCGGGATAACCTACCTAACTGCTGTTAGGAAGTAAATAGTTTCATTATATTTATGAGCTATAATTATTACTTCTTTGTTTCTTATATTTGTCCCTACTTTCTCCTTTTAGTGGTTTAAAAGATATATTTTTTCCGTTATTTAGTAATTCTTTTATTTTAAATGTATCTCGAGATTAAATAATATTTAATCATGTTATATAATTGTTTATTTAATGCCACATAATTCAAAAATCCTTAATATTTGTTATTACAAGCTAAGTGAAAACAGAATAACCAAATTGAAATAGAGGAAATAAAGTGGATGTCTACATCAGATAATTCAATATTCTTAATTCTTTGGCTAGTGAAAAAAGTATCAGTAAATCGATATTTTTTTCAAACATTTAGTTGTTACTCAGTGTTTATAAATATCTTTTTGTTTTAATTTATTTGTCTAATTTTGATTTGATATGAAGTTTTTTTTAAAATAAAAAATTGAATCTTTTCGTTTCACAATAAGTGAATTGTTGAAGCAATTTTAGTGTTTCAAAATAAGTGAATGGTTCACAATTCAAGGTAAATATTGAATTTTTTTTTTAAATTTACCCTTCATTAAATGTGTATTGATTGTGATGTATCATGTGTCTTTCCTTTTTTAAGAGGGTAAATATGAAAAAATATAATAAATTTATGTCTTTGCTTTTTTTTCTTAACATGTGTGCTAAAATCCAACAATTATCTTATTGTGGAACAGAGGAAGTATCATTTTAAACTTAAAAAATTGTGAAAAAAGAAAGAAACACATTTTTTCAAACGAATTAAACTTAAAAATAAGACAAACAAATTGAAATAAAGGGGAATATTACATCATTGGCAGAAAACGTACGGAGTAGCAATGACGGAGTTAGAAATTTGACGAAGAGTGTGTAAATTTATTTTTCCATTTGTGTTAAGGGTGTGCAAAATTAAATACACGCTCATAATAGCTAATATTTAACCTTTATATACAATATAATTTTTCGACGAAGGATGCGAACTTGACCATCCTTTGATATAAATGGCACTGCCCATGTGGCGTAGTTATTACTTTTTAGAGCCTATTTTTGTATTGACTTATTTTACGTATTTTTAAGCACTTTTATAACGTTTGGATTAAAAAAAATTCAGTAACTAACCAAATTTTAGTTGTAGCGATAAAAAGGAAAAGAGGCAGGTAACTGTTTTTTCTCTTTTTGAAGGAAAAAGAGGTGAAAACAAAGTGACCCATGCAGGTCTCGAACCTGCGACCTTCGCGTTATTAGCACGACGCTCTAACCAACTGAGCTAATGGGCCAGATGCTCAGCTATGTCAAATGTTATCTTAAGACTCAATAATGAACAAAATTAATCCCTAATCCACACAACTCACAAATCTGCAAGTGATAAAAGCCATGTAGAATGTTTGTGAGTACACCATTCTATCATCCCCAATTTTGATAGAGTACGTACAAAATATTTGAAAAACCTACTAATGATTTACTTTTATGTATATTCATTAGATACATTGTAATTTCTACATTACGTTCTTTGTTTGAGATTGTTATTTCTTTGGTTGAACGAAAGTAAGCCTTGGTTTTGCAATTTCCGTAAATATAAATTGCATCATTCAAACTGGTTTCAGTAAAAACATTATTATGTGATGGGGAAAAAGTAAAACAACAGGGGCATCAATTATCGTGCAAATTGCAGTACCATATTCTAATCCTATAAGGAGTAAAAAAAAAAAAAAAAATGGTCCCAAAAAGCTTTATTATAATTATAAAACAACAATATATTTATTGAAATTTCACAAGTAATATCTGAAAAAGATACCGTGTACACAAAAATTATCACTACCTCATGGAAGTAAAAAGGCTATTTTCGAGAGACTGACTCAAAATGTAGCAAATTCAAATATAAAAGAAGAAAACTTTTCTACAATTATTAATAATTTAATATTATAATTTTTTGTTTACTCTAAGATGACATGATTTATAACCATATAAATAACTAAAATTTATTTTAGATCATAAATTTTAAAGTTGATTTTTCATGTTTTAAATTTTATGTCTAAGTTAAGCATAAAAAATACTTCTAATAAAAGGGACCAAATCAAAGAGTAGAAGAATCAACAAGACAAGTTGGCGTGGGGAAACCAGCAGTTCCAAAACCACGGGCGAAGACCTCATCATATTCTGCAGCCAACACAAGTTCGTGGTGTAGTGATGAGACTATTTCATCCTAAATTAGAAGTTTCGAGTTCGAATTTTGAATATAATGTAGAATTAAAAGCAATGAGTGCAGAATAAACATAATCATACTATATTAAAATACTTTTTCTCGTATAACATAGTCAAAAGCAATGTGTTCAATTCAACTTACACAACTCATTCTAAATCTGCCTACGAAGAAAGGGAATTGACAATTCTGATAGGCTACCAAATTCTTTTTTAATAATTACTAAAACTCTTTCCTTTGTTTAGATTAAAAGAAATACTTGTTTCTAAATTGCGATAATACTTATTTCTAGTACTATTGCATAGGTACATAGGCCAAGAACAAGATTTTTAGATAGAGGAAATGACAGAAACAATACTTCAAATTAAACTATTTCTATGAAAATAGCCATGAAATTTAAATTCCACTTTCTAGCCATTTCAATTTGTTGGCCTGTTCTATATCGTTTCCACACACCTTCTATACAGTTTCTATACATTACTTATACATATAAATATTTCATAAGAAAATTATACAGTTTTATACGCAATTTATACAATAATTATACATTTTCTTACATATTTTATACAACAATTATAGAATTTTTATACACTTTCTCTATATTTTTTACATATACATATTTGATATATATATATATCTTATATTGACACATATTCTATATAACAATTATATCGTTTTTATATAATTATATTTAATTATTATTTCTAAACAATGAAAAAAAGAATATCTTTTCAGTTAAAAAATTTATAGCAAAAAAAAAAAGAAATGTTTTTAAAAGGGCCGAATGACCCAAGTTGAAAACTGTATCAATATTGTATATGGACCGCATCAGTATTGTATATGAACTACGTAGGCCAAAATGACCTAAATTAGGAAATGACTATAAAGTGAAAATAATATACCCGACTGACCACTTTTTAGGAAATATAAAATTTGGGGTATTTGTTTTAAAAGTGTTTTTTCCCTTTTAAATACGATAGTTTGTGGACGGTATGTTAGACAATCTTCCCATTCACTAGAAACAAGTCTTTGCTAATACAATTAGACAATGGATACTTTCTTGCTTTGTCCGGAAGTATAGAGCCTTTCACACCTTTTTGTTTATGAAGGGTGTAGCCAGGCGATAGGAATAAAAGTGAATGAATCATCGGTAATTAGAGTTCAAATTTCAATACATGCAAAAAGAAATCATTAAAAATAATTTTTTCCATTCATTTGTTTTTTCCGATTTAGAAGATTAGTTTTCTTCAATGGATTTAGGCTAGCCTTGTGATCCTATATATTAATTTATAAGAAAATTATCTCCTATAGTATTGTTAGATCTAAAATAACAAATTTTAGCAATATTTTTAGATAATTACATTAATGAATAATTTCCTATTTAATAATTGCTATATACATTTTTTTTCCCCATAATTTATCTTATGGCTTATTGATTATATACAAAATCTACTTGAGTTGATTTTGAAGCTTATACGAGATCTATTGTTGTGAACATCAATAGCCAAGAGGCTAGCCAAGTTGGGCTGGGACTAAACCGTGAAGAGGCCCAACAATTAAAAAGCCCAACATTAGATTATCTAAGCTTCTGATCATTCTCATTCTTACCTCTATCCTTTAGTTACTTGTAATTCAGTAGTTTAAGAGTCGTTACAATTTAGCTATCAGTGATCATTTGTGTTGAGAATTCTGGTTTCTTACATCCATTATTATCCACCTATCAAGGAAGCCTTGACATAGCTATACATTTGTTTTGCTGAGGAGGTACAGATTTAAGCTATGAAAATAATCTTTTAAAAAAGAGTGAAGTGACAATAACACTCCTAAAGTATCTTCTTTTTCTGAGTTTCATACCTAAATTATTTGAGTTTTCTATCTTAAGTATAACAAAGTATTTAGCAAAACACACCTAAACTATTAGTTGCTATTGAAACACACCCGAAATTTCGAGTATGAAACTCAAACAACTGATAGTTTAGATGTGTTTCGCTAAACATTTTGTATTTGGATAGAAAACTCAAACACTTAATAATTGAGATATAAAACTCAAGATAAGGGGTAGGGGTGTTCACAATTTGGTTTAAAAACTAACTGAACTGCGATCCAAACCAAAACGATTTAAAAAAACGATATTTGGTTAGGTTTGGTTTGGTTTTGAATTTAAAAAAAAAAACAATACTAATTTGGTTTGGTTTGATTTTACTCTAAAATAACCAAACTAAACCGATATATATATATATATATATATTATTCATAAATACAGTCTAAATATTTGTTATATTTTATACTTTAATCATGATTTAACTTTAGTCGTAACACATTCAATCATATGTTTTCATCCAGTTGACAGTACTTTATGAGATTCTAAATGAATTTTGCATTTTAAATGACAAATGATACTAATATCTTATTGTATATTGAAATTTACAGCTGAAATTCATTAGACTATAGACAATTTCTAATTTTAACTTTCATTTTGGACATTGTTGAGTAAGAAGTTTATGTGTTCACCTTTTGAGGAGTTTATTATATCATTCTGTTAAATATTGTTTTTAAATATTTTCTTAGAAGTGTTCATATAGTGTTGTCATGGCTTTACCGAAGTATAAAACTCAGTTGACATCGTAGTTTCAAAGTTGAGATATAATACTCGGTTGACATCTCATATGTTAGATTTGATTTTTTTTTTTAATTTTCAACTTTTATCATTAGCTAAAGTTATAAACTAAAAAAATTGAACCAAACCGAACTAAACCGACAAGAACCAAATCGATGGTTATTTTTTTATTTGGTTTGGTTTGATTTTAAAAATTTTAAAACCGATTAAGTTGGTTTGATTATGATTTTGACCAATAACCGACCTATGAACACTCCTAATAAGGGGATACTTTGATGTGTTTTGAGCCATTAAAGCAAAGAATTCTATTAACGGCCACTTGAAATATAAACAAAATATATTGTGAATTTTTAAATAGGAAAGTTCAATTACAAGTCGACAAATTACGTAAAAGAACAGACACCGCAGTTGATCTGAATTAATTACTAATAATTAATGCTAAGATAGCAAGATGTCGCAGAGACTGTTCATGGGGAAAAAAGAAAAACAACAGGGGTATTAATTATCGTGCAAATTGCCGTAACATATTCTAATCCTATACGGAGTAAAAAAAAAAAAAAATTGTCCCAAAAAGCTTTATTATAATTATACAACAACAATATATCCACTAAAATTTCACAAGTAATATCTAAAAGATCAAATCCATCGATAGCCCCTCAAAGTTGTTATGAAAATTTATTTAGACCCCTCAACTAAAACCTGTACCTATCAGGCCCCTAAACCACTCGAATTTGATCCAATCAGGTCTTTTTTACCTACGTGGCTCTCCGCGTGTTGTCCACTCACTAGAGGCGCGTGAGACACGTTTTTTTTTTTGAATAATTAACTAATGAAATTGTGTCAAGTGGCATTGAAGGCCCAAATTTTTATTAATAATAGAATGAATAATATTTTTTTAATTAAAAACCTATATTTAAATTATTTTATTAATTTTAATTATTATAACTTGTTAATTATTTTTAGTTTTTAAAAGAAAGCCCCCCTCCCTTCGTTGTCTTCTTCACACCCACCCCACCCCCATCGTCTTCTTTACCCCGTCCCTCTTCATTGTCTTCTTCACAACACCCCCATAGCAGGTAAAAGTGCACTGTTATTTTGTGATATGATATAATTGAACTTCAATTCAGGTGTGATGCAATAATTTGGCATGTCAAGATTGACCACAATTAAATTTACTCTGATTGAAATAAGAATCCTTCATTCAATTAATGTTGAGTCCTATACGTTTCTTGGTTCCACTCCATAAAGTCTTTTGTTTTTCTTGAACTACTATTACAACATATAATACTATTTCTGCCACAACATTCAATCTTTACCAATTATCATCTCAACAATGAAGAGACTTTCTATTAGATAACAGAGAGAGATATCCCAAGATGTGGAAGATTCAGCAAAAGAAAAATGTCAATATACTCGTTTGATTGGAGAGAAATCAATATGGCTAATTTCTTACTCATTAGTCTGAATCGTAATCAGGATTGATTGATGATCTCACCGATCTATTTCTATCAGCATATGAATCATCATCCACTTCTTCTTTCTTGTTCTCTTTGATTATTCCTTAAAGTCATCGTCGTCTTCTTATCTTCTTCCACTTCATAAAGTTATCGTCGTCTTCTTATCTTCTTCCTCTTCGTCTTCTTGATCCAACTACAAATCAGCCAAAACGCAAATCAATTTTCCTTCTTTAATTCATCAATTTCCAATTTGCCTTCTTTAATTCGGACCAATTTTTTTTTTTTTTTTGAAAAGTTCATCTTCTTGCTAGAGAAGAGAATGGAAGAGGGGAGGGGGGGGGGGCGAGGGGGGGAGTTCATCTTCTTGCTAGAGAAGAGAATGGAAGAGGGGATGTTTTTTTTTTTTTTTAATTTTAAAATATAATTAAAATAATTTTTGGATCCATGTGTCATTATTTAATTGGAATTATAACTTATAATTTTTATTTTTATTTTTAAATAATTTATAATTATTTTTTAATAATTTGAATCCTTAATGAAGTTTTTTATTTTTATATTTTTTAAATTTTATAATTTCTTTTTAATAATTAGTTTTTTATTTCTATTATTTAAATAATTTTATAATTATTTTTTAATAATTTAAATCCTCAATGCCATTTTTTAAAAAATTTTATAATTTTATTTTTATTTTTTAAATAATTTTATTGTTATTTTTTAATAATTTTTTTTTAAATTTTATAATTTCTTTTTGATAATCATTTTTATTTATTTTTATTTTTAAATAATTTTATAATTAATTTTTAATAATTATTAGACCCACAATGCCACATGTCAGCTTTCAATTAACCCTTTTTGCCACATCGCCGCGTGTGTGCAACACACACTTTGAGCTTTTAGCTGATTGAAAAAAAAATGCTCAGTTGGAACAAAATTGGGAGGTTTAGGGGTTTAATAGGTACATGCCTTAGTTTAGGAGTCTAAGTGAATTTTTGAAATAAGTTTGAGGGGCTATCGATGGATTTGACCCATCTAAAAAGTATACAGTATATAGAAACTATCACTACCTCGTGGAGTTAGAGAAGTCATTTTGAAGAGACCGACTCAAAATGTAGTAAATTCAGATACAATGAAGAAAACTTTACTATAATAATTAATAATTTAATATTATAAATTTTTATTTACTCTAAAATGACATGATTTATAACCATATAAATAACTAAAAATTTATTTTAGATCATAAATTTTAAAGTTTATTTTTCATGTTTTGAATTTTATGTCTAAGTTAAGCATGAAAAATACTTCTAATAAAAGGAACCAAATCAAGAGTGAAGAATCAACTAGACAAGTTGGCGTGGGGAAACCAGCAGTTCCAAAACCATGGGCGAAGACCTCATCATATTCTGCAGACCAAATAACCCATATCCAAATATCCACAAATTTCCATACCAAAATAGATTCGTGGTATAGTAGTGGGACTATTTCATCCTAAATTAAAGGTTTCGAGTTCGCGTTTTGAATATGAAGAAAATTCTATTGGAAATGTCACCCTTCAAATGAGCACCTGCAATGCACGATTCAAATTAATCGAGTTCCAATATGATTATCCAACATCGAATGAAAAAGCTCAAAAAAAGAAAGAACGAAGAAGACAAAATTCCATTATTTATGTATGACAAGTAAATACAGTATTCAAACAGTTGGGTTCGAAATTGAGAGGGCGTCATGGGAAAGTTTAAAGTTTGCAAACTAATATGGTGATACTTCAGATGACAAATAAAATATACTAAAAACATTATATTATTGATATATTTGGTCAAACGACCTAATATGAAAAACGAATATTAAAAAACATACAATCTATTGCGAGAAAATCTCCTCCTAAAAAAGACTCTTAAACGACTAAATTGTGGATGTTATTGTGTTATGATATGAGAAGGGGATATTCTATTTATAGATGCGCAAAACCTTTCCTCCAAGAAAGAGGTTTGTCAAATATGGAAAAATTTTATATTTTCCTTTAAGGAAAAGTAAAAGTAATTATGATATTACATTTATTTTCCTTTCAAGAAAAGTATAACTTAATTTTAATAAAAAAAAATCAGGACAAAAACTCTAACACAAGCATGGCTCGCGCAATTTATATTTATGTAATGGACCTCTTGTGCTATCATTTCCCAGCTCCCCATAACGTTTCCACCATACTATACTTTTCTTTTTCAATAATCATAGTATTTGAATCAGTCTAGGAACATCTCAATTATTTTTATAAAGTATAGATATACTCTTCACTTGCATACATATTAGATAATACAATCCACTAATCAAGACTCCAACAAATAGAAAAAAAAAATATCTAATAAATTGTGAATCTAAAATCGAATTCACTTAATTGACCTCTAGACTCTGCCTCTAGCGGTCCACCATTCTTGTTCTTCATACAAAATATCTTCTTTCCCATGCCCTATCAGCCCTAAGGAACTATAGCTACTACTCACACAGGTTTTATGCCAGTGCTATCACATATAGATAATGAATGTGGCACTTGAATTGGGACCACTTTTTTTTAAATAACTATGGATAAATTTTTTAATTAGATAGTAAAATCTATTTTAAATTTTTGTTAGTGATGAATTAGCAACAAAATTAGCAATTCTTACTATTTGGCCGAATTCTTCATTTTTTTTGCTAGTTAAAGAATTGAGTGATTATTTCTACACTCAATGCCTGGTTTAGACTAAATTAAACCAGTTGGCTTGCATCTTTTATCTCTTTTAAGCTCAAAATACTTTGTCAAAATCATTTAAGGATTAATACGCAATGACATTTTCATTGTTCAATCCAGTCAAAATCTGGATGATTGAAGTGAAATTTGAGCTACTTTTGACTCATATAATTATTCGTCAACTATTTTGACTACATTATTCAAATTAAGTAATTAGGACGACTCTTAACTCACTAAGCTCAAACACATCAACAGTAATTAATCAATTGGGGAACCAAGAAATAAATGCCTTGATTCGGTATTAGTCAGGAATCCCATATTTTATTAGTGATAGCGCAGATCGGCCACTTTTCAGTTTAAATAATTGAAAATATAGTCATTAACTTGGATAAATTAATGTTAAGATAGTACTATACTTTAAAATTTCAAGACAATATTTATTTTTGAACTATATGAGCCAAAAATAACTATTTGTACGAATATCACACATGGTATTGGAAAAATTTATAAGCACAACACAAGAACTATAGCTGGTTAACAAGTAATTTTCAATAATCCTTGCCCTAATTGATTTCATTTTTAAAGGCTGTAAAGTGTAAATTAAAGTATTTTATGTTTCAATTTTTAAGGCTGTAAAGTGTAAATTAAAGTATTTTATCACATAAAGACTTCATTGATTTGTTGAACGAATTAATTTCCTCATCCAAAAATTATAGCCACACTAAGTTCTAGTGGAATACAAATTTACCACGTTGGTGCCATTTCAATGCACACCACATATCTACATTGCACCTACCTCTTTTGTTTTCTTGTATTGGGATTTACTTGAATCGAACACAAAAAAATGTAGAACAACTTTAAAATACATATTTCCATGGCCCAAGGAAAAACAGAGGTAGTAACAATTTTATTTGTGAATGGTGTGTTTTCTGATGTTCATTTTATTTTTCATCATCTCAAAAAAGCTATAGCCGCTCTTTGTAAGGTTATTTGATCGATGTATTGATAACGGAAAAAACTCAAATATATCATCAAACTATTAAAAATAACTCATTTATATTATCCGTTATAAATTTGAATCATCTATGTGGTAGAAATAACTCAATTAATATTACTTAAAAATTAAAAAGCCATGTGAAAACAAAATACTGGCACAAATTAACCTTTCTGTAATGACAGTGACATAAATGAGTTAAACTTTTGAAGGCAGTGGTATAGATAAGCCAAACTTATAACGGACATGAAAGATAAGCCAATTATATTGATGACGTATTTAAGCCTTTTTCTCTATTGATAATGATATTATTAAAAAAGAAGATAAAAATTTTATTAGTTGAGCATAAAGATTTACATTAGAAAAGACGCTCTCATACTCTAAAGAATACTTAGTAGCCATTTGGCCATAGAATTTTTTTTCTTTTTTTTTCAAAAAATCATTTTACTTTAGTGAAAAAGGTGAAAATACGTTGCGTTTGGCCATGATTTTTCAACTTCAATTCTAAAAAATTATTTGAAAAAGTGAAATCAAGTTTTACTTGTTTTCACTCATACTTCTTTCATAAAATTTCAAAAACAAATTTAATTTATAGTCATGGTCAAACACAACCTCAATTTCAGAAAAAAAATAATTTTCATGGTCAAACGGGGCCTTAGGCTATGAACAAAGTATTCCATTCATTCGCAAGGACCCGCAACGACGATAATACGAGTCATAATTATTGCAAGCCTGCTCCACTGCGAAGAACTTTGTAAACCTCCTAATTTTTAAGATTCTATTATTACAAAACCAATCAAATTAAAAGAAGTAGAAGATTGAGATTTGAGAATCAATTAGTACCACACTAAACAATAAGTATGTGTATATTTTACTCTTTTTTTTCATCATGACAGATAATATGTATATTTTTTTAGAGGAAAAGGTCAAAAATTTCTCTGTACTATGAAAAAAGGTTAATTTATACCCTCCATTATACTCTGCAGTCATAATTACCCCTGCTGTTATACTTTGGGTTCAAAATTACCCCTGATGTTATAAATTAGAGCAAAAATATTCCTCTACCGTTAAAACTCTCCAGCATGACTAATACCAGTCCAAGTGGCATGATATTTTGTTGAGGTGGATGCCACATGGCACGCTGCTTGCTGCTATTTGTATGCCATTTTTGCCTTTTAATTTGCTATAGGATTTTGCAACTACTTCTGTTTAATACTACTAGGTAATTTTGATTGTGTCCTGAATTGTTGATCATACATATCTTAAATACTCAAATACTAAAATTAGGTTTGCTGTTGTGGTTCACTTTGCTGGACTTAAGGCTATTGGAGAGATTGTTGCTCATCCCTTTCTTTATTTTGAGAACAATCTGGTTGGATCTATAATTATTACATGGATGGAGTCATAAAAATGTTATTTGTTTGATTGTCTCATATGCTAACAACTCACTAATTGTTCGATGCTCTAATTGACAGTACAGATTCATGCCCTAGTTTGTCTCAACTAAACTAATATAATTTATTGTACGCTAACTCAAGGGTGTTGCAATTGATCAGGCGTAACAGTTTTTATCAAATCAACTTGCATAAAAATCACTCTATTTTTTCTTCCTTCATTATTCTTCAACATTTAGTTAAAGCTTAGTGTACAAAAACTGAGGTGAAGAATTAAGACGGAGGTGGAAAATTGTTGATGAGCGTGCTTACCTATCCGTGAGCAATTCTTTTTATTAGTCAAGCTGAAACAGATGTCGATGTTTCTCTATAGCTGTTGCAATATTGTCTTATGGTTCATTCATAAACAGAGAAAATTGAAGTTGATAATTTAAAAAGAGAAAGGAAGCAAAATGACTTTCGAAGTAGTTGGATTTGAGCAGGAGGTGGTGGTGGAAGAAAAAGTCAGAAGGAGATAGATGGTAGGGGTAATCATGTGGCATGCCACGTGGCATCTACCTCAATAAAATATTAAGCCACTTGGACTGATATTTGTCATGTTGGAGGATTTTAATGGTAGAGAGGTATTTTTGTACCAAAGTATAACAGTAGGGATAATTTTAAACTCAAAGTATAACAGCAGGGGAAATTATGACCCCAAAGTATAACGAAGGTTATAAATGAACCTCCGTAGTACAAAATTTTTATTTTATTTTTTAAATGAAATTATGTGTATCCACATAATACGTATAATTTCGGTTGTAGATACTAAATTGGTGGGGTCTTATCCAAAAGACAAACCGATCTGGCAGTGGACACAGTCAGCTACGCGGTGAAAATGCAACATTTTAATACTCATACAACAATTTAACCAGCTCATCCAGATGCCCATCATTTGAACAATCCAAATCCAATTATTCAAAATTTTAAAACATGACAAAATGCAAAAAGAAAATGCCAACGCAGTTACACGCAAGCAAAAATATAAATAAATCCTTAATCTTCTCGATTAAACCAAATCAGATCTAGACACATAACAGCCTGCATTATCAATTACTATATCCAAAACAAGAAATTTAGGAGTTTTTAAGGATAAATACAAAAGTGAAAAGGAAAAGAAGGCAAATTTAAATTCGTTCATGGATAAACCTTACTTTATAAATCTGAGTCATTTGACCCCACCTAATCCATCTATTTTCCTTTTTCACTTTTTGACCTTCAATAATTCTCTCCCCTTATACCCTCTAAACCACTACTACATATACTGGTCGAAAAGAACACATTTTCTGGTTCACATTCTCCCTTTTCCTATTGAAAAAGTTGATTATTTTGTTCTTGTATTCCTCTTCTGTTTGAAGAAACTGGTTGTTGATCCAAAAGGGTAGGTGGGTTTTGTGGGAATTTGTTGTTGGATGCTATATCATTGATTAGTCCTTGGACTTTTAGGAGAGGAAAAAAAAAATGGCTTGTTCATTGAAAAGTGGTGCTTCTTCATCTGTTGTTGGTTCTTCAATTGGGGCTTTGCAAGTTACAGCTTTAACACCCAAAGAATTTATGGGCAAATCTTTGGATGTATCAAATCAGATTGGGTTTAGCCATTTGAATGTTAAACCTCCAAGACCCATCTCAATTAATGTATGTTAATCATAAAAAGTAATTCCTTTTGGTGTTTTTTTCTGGGTGGGTTTTAAAGATTGATTTTTCTTTTTTGTGTTATGGATTTTAGGCACAAGCATCAATATGTGTAAGCAAAGCTCTAAGATGGTGGGACAAAACCCTTAAACCCAACATGGTGGAAATTCATTCAGCAAAAGAATTAGCTGATTCATTGTTGAATGCTGGTGATAGATTGGTTATAATTGACTTTTATTCACCTGGTTGTGGTGGTTGCAGGACTTTACATCCTAAGGTATGTTATACAATAATCGTTACTCAACTAATAGTTATTATCAAAGGAAGTCATTTACAAAAGTTGAGTTTCAATTTATTTTGCAGATATGTCAACTGGCTGATGCAAACCCTGATGCAATTTTTTTCAAAGTAAACTATGAAGAACTGAAAACCATGTGTCATGCGCTTCGTATACATGTGTTGCCTTTCTTCAGATTCTACAGAGGTGCAGAAGGCAAACTTTGTAGCTTTAGCTGTACTAATGCAACTGTAAGTTTTTTCAAGATTTTTTAGTTTCCCACTTTACCAAATATTATTTTACACTAAAAAAAAAAGTCTATGGTTCTTATAGTAAATTTTGTTATTATTATGCAGATCAAGAAATTCAAAGATGCACTAGGAAGATATGGGACTGATAGATGTAGTCTTGGTCCAGCAAAAGGGCTAGATGAATCTGAGCTATTAGCTTTAGCATCCGTAGGTCAATTATCAAGAAATGAATTAGCAATTGATTATCCAGTTAAGAAAGGATTTGGAGAATTTGTGCTATCAGGGTTGGATTTATCTGATAGTAATAATAATTTGGGGCTAAAAGAAAGGAGTAAATTGTTGATGGCCTAAAGTTGGAGATCTGATTTGAAGATTGTAGCATTTTTTGGGTGGTACATTTGTTCTGAGATTTATAATTTGTAAATATTTATTGTTAATGAGATTTTCCATAAAGCAGGGCTGGGTGGTTTTTTTGGATAAGCCCGGTAAAATTTGGTCAATCTGTTCATTTGATTAAAAATAATGATTATGTTATGCATATTCGAATGTTTTGTCCCTATTTTTCGATTGCCGTTTCATCTATCCATTATTCTTTATTACTCCCTATCCATAATAAGGTGATGAATTTAGTATTATATTAATAAAATATATTCAGTATTTTGAAAATGATTATATTTAAATAATAAACGTTGATGTAACTAACTAATTAATTATCTTTAATTTTAAACATTGAATTAGTAAAAGCAAATATTTATTTTAGGTATAGCAGATTAAAAAAAAAATGGCTTCCGAGAATTTTACTGAATATTGTATTAAAAACAGTGTTTCCATCTTTTCACTCATGAAATAAAAATATTTTCCCCGACTGAGGAAAATATTAGTGTTGCTCTTATAGCTATTTGTTGGTACGTAATTAATTTATTTCTGAGAAGGAAAACAAGAGAACCATTATAGAGAATCCTGTTGTTAATATAGGTGTGTAAAGCAAAAATTCAATTAATCTTGAAACAATTTCAAAATTAGTAGCTCGCGGTTAAACTTTTGAGAATGGGTTTATTTTGCTAATTTATCTTTATTTAATGTTAATTTATATGTAATTGTACTGAGATTTGTATCTTCAAGGCAAGTCTAACATAAGTTCGAACATAAACTAGTTGGTAGCTAAGTGTCACAAATGTCATTGTTAGCTTGAATAAAACACGTCGGCGTTCCATTACCTTATTCGAAAGCTTTGAGAAGACAAATTTGGTTGCTCTTTCATGGTTTCACAGAGTCTAAATACCATGTGCGCCACCGACAAGACTCAACTCCATAAATTTGATTTTTCTCTTACTACTCTTTGTTTCATTTTTAATACCATAAAAATGTACATGTTGTTTGACTTTTATTAGGAAAAACGTTATGAAATTTGACTCTTGAAAAGATAAGTAAAACAGTAAAAATCGCCGGTGTGAGTAGTAAGTTTTATGCCCTTTGGACTTGTTCCTAATTGCTACGTAAGGACTTACAAACAAAATGCTTGGTGTAGACTTCAATAAAAACCAAAATGGAGTTCTCCATAACTTTTTCTCAGTGTCCTTTTCAATCTTTAATATGTTAAACAATTTTACTAAAGGCAACCTTATCGCCCTTCGTCTCAGTTTCAAACATGCAGTTCTCCATAACTTTTGTTGTCTTTGGTTCTTCCATAAATATCACTTTTACATATTTTCTTGATGAATAATGTTTGCTTTGCAAATTGCCATTGTGGTCCTATACATTTGGTGCGTAACCCGTGACAAAACATAACTCTAGAGCCTATAGAGCGTGCACAATTAGAAATATTCATTTTTGCGTACATTTTGTTAGTTATTCTACGGAGAAAGAAACGAAATCAGAATTTGAAATTTATGTGTTTGGTTCGTAGCGTATGATATCTACCTATTTAGTGGATTTTTAATGCAGACTTGAAAATTAAGACTTGCCAGACATTATGAATACAAAACTTCATCCTGTGTACATTATTGAATTGATTTCCACTGTGATATTCTAATTTCTAACAAAACCTAAGATTGCTTCATTTACTCTCTCCAAAATGAAACATGAAAAGTGATTATAGTTTTTACACCTTCATCTTACTAACTCAAAGTCGTGCTTACCAAGAATAACAAAACAAGAATATATACTTCACTTTACCACTAATAAAATGGAGGTTTTATCATGGTGTTAAGAGAAACCTTTAATGGAATGGTGTAGTTTTTTATGGGGAAACAAATGGGGGGCCGACAGTTACCCACAGGAAAGAGTTCCCCATTAATTGGATACCTCGTGGAGCTGACGAGGATGGGACCCATAAGAGCATCTCCTAGATTTGTGAGTTTTTTTGTGTGGATATATTGATATGTGCACTACAACTATTATCCAATTACTCACTCTTCCCCACTTGTTTTCATTTTTCATTAGATTTTAACTGTGGAATTTTGCATTTCAATTTACAAATTATAAATTTAAAAGTCAGTATTTTATTTAATAGTTTCACACACACAGAGTAGGCATTTTAGCCATGATATTAAAATTTGTTGGAGTTGAACTTATGTTTGGTCATCAATATAAATTAAAGTTGTTTTTGAATTTTTATAAAAAAAGTGAGAGTGGAAAAAAGTGAAAATAATTTTTCAATTGGAAATTCTCATGATCAAACATCAAATTAGAGTTGTATTTGAGATAAAGTGGAAAAGATTTTTTTTAAAAAAGAAAAAATTCTCATGATCAAACAATCAAACATAATATAATATATAAGTAGGTAATATTTAGTTCAATTGAGCTGGTTATATTTGTTGCCTGACTGCAGCCTATTTCATGTGAAAATTTTACAAAATGTCAGTAAACTAAATAGTACAATAGTACGTGTGAATCAAAGGATTGTTTTTTCAAGTTTTTAAAAATTAAACTTACGTATTTGACTATTATGAAACTTATAAGTTAGCATAATAATAGTTCAAACAATTACTAAATAAATTGAAAAAAAAAATTCCATAGCTATAAACAAATTTTTTTATGCCATATCCTACTACGTCTAAACTTACTTTGGTTTAGTTTTGTGTCTACACCTATACAATCAGATAGATTTTAAGGCTCTCACAAGTAACAAAAGCAGATTAATTAGTCGCTAGACCGTAAGGCAGTTTTCTATTGGTGTAAACTTGTAATTAATGATTGCATTAAGGTAAATTACACCAATGTCCAACCTTTTTTTTGGTAAAAAATTATTTATTTATTACCAAGTAGAAATTACAAATCAAGAGAATTACAAGCTGGACATCCCCATGCTTTCATAATTCATACATCTATCCATCTTCACTATCAACTACCACTCCTTGGTAAGAGTCAAACAACCAGTAAACTATCCTTCAGCAATTAGATGAACCTTTACTTAGTCCCGAAATAAAATGTAGGATTATTCTATCTCGCGTTTGATTGAAGGTATTAGCTAGTCTCGAAATTATTTATATCATAGAAATGAGATAAGTTATTCTATACACATGATGGAATAACCAATTTCGTGATAGTAATTCCAAAACTAATTATCCCAAAATAACTCTTTCCCCACCAAACTAACACTAAAGACTAAAAACAAGAAAAGAAGCATACAAAGTGTAACGAACCCGAATTCTCAACTCAACAATCAATACACAAAGTGAACAGAACTCAACTTTGATTAATACGGAAAGAAGAAATTACAACATGAAGAAGAGGAATAATAGTAGACGGGGATGAGAAAATTAGAGAGAATTGGGGATGAAAAGTATAGCCTTTGTCTAAGCAATTATCACAATTTGCTAAACCTATTCTTACTAGAATGTGCTATTTACTAACCCGTGTCCCATACATAGCCACTTAATGTGGTATTGAGCTGTTTTACCATAATTGCTTTCGGCCCATTCATAATACTACTTTCGCCCTCAAAAAGAACCTTGTCCTCAAGGTTTAAGTAGGCAAGAGCATCCTCGGGTACAGTTAGATAATTAGTAAGCAACAAAGAAGTAACTTGGTTGCCAGCCTGGATTATTGTAGACGTGGTTGCATCATTCTTGTTTAGCTGCTGACTAACATGGCAAAGATATGCAATAAGATGACCTTCAATGCCCTCATCGCTCCCTCCTTTCTTGGCATCTATTCCTTCTCTTCCAAATGACATAATCACGTAATCAGCCAAACTATAGACATTAGTATTAAATAATGGGATGCTAAGAATATCATCCAGAGTACTATTAGGATCAAAAGAAGCTCCGGGAGCACTTGAAATATGTTAGCGACAGTACTCATTAACATGGTCAGATCCATCGAACCTAAAATTATCCACGTTTAAGTACCAATAAACAGTTTTAAAAGCTCCTTCTCCACTAAATCTCTCCATTGCCACTGCTATCAACCAATTACAACCATGTTTTTCTTTGTTTCCAGTAAAACTCGTCAACAATAATAAATTAAGTTCAGTTATAACCTGCCCAGCAACCGCATATACATTAGCTAAGCCGTGATGTAATATATGGCACACAACTAAATATATGGTCTCAATGACAACAATTAATATGTAACCAGTAGGGTGCAGAACTTGAAGCTTCATCTTACATTCACTTCTTGATTTTAAATCTTTCCACCCTTGTAGCATGGCAAAAAGTGCAGTTGCTACAAGTTGTCTATTACAACTGAAGTTATCAGCAAAAAGACAACCATTTGTCTTGGAATCAATCCTACTAATTATGACAAAATCATCGAAGTCGAATTCCTTTGCTATTTCAATCAATTGATCAACTTGGGCAATAAAATCTAAGTAAAGCTGAGAAAGGTGGTTTTGGAAGTGGTCATTATAGTAGATCTCCTGTTTTGCTTGATTTAGCAAAATGTCAGCCTCTTCAGTTTTAACTTGTACTGATGTATCCCCATATTCACCCTCTGATTTCATAGCATCCAGTGTTTGAAGCAGTGTTTCAATATCCACAACATTTTTAGTTTTTCTGTTTGGCTTTTCATCAAACACATTTTGCATCCATTTTGCCAAAGCACGATGAGCTAGCCTTAAAACGACTTTGGTTCTGAGTTGTGAAAGCTACATGTCTGAGATTTGCGAATCTCCCTCTCGCAAACTCCAATCCTTTCTGTTTTAACCAAATTCTCACCTTTCAACGAAATGGGGCCAATCAATTAATTGATTATATCTTAGTAACCAATGGTACCCCTCAAATGCGTCACCATCAAGATAGAACGAAGCCATAATGAGCTTTTCATCTTTCTTATTTTTTATAGAAATTGAAATAGTGCTATGATTGGACTATCTAGGCCTCCGAATTTTCGCTATGAAACTTTCCTAATTTGGCGTGCATAAATTTTTTTTGCAGTTCAAAAGAGGTTGTGGCAGTTTTACCCAGAACGTCCAGCAACATCAACCTAAATTCAACGAGATCTTTAGGGATAGAATCCTTCATTTACTTAATTGAATCACGAACTGAATCATCAACAAAAGCCTTGAGTAATTTTTGGTCCTCCATTTGAGAGACCTCTCAATGAAAGTACCAGTGAGAAAACCCATTTGGTCTATAAATCCATTTGTATTTATCTATTTTTCCAATGTGGGATAATTGTTTCATAACAATCGCTTCTGCTTGAGAACCAATGACCTCGTTGGTCACGGCTGAGCCCAGTTGGTCATGGCTGACACCCTCTTAGCTCCAAGTCACCGTTCCTGGTACACAGGCCACAACTCGAAGTCGCGACTCCACGCATAGATCAATCCTCGTTGCTCACGGTTAGCACCTCTCTTGGGTTCAGGCCACTACTACTGGCACACAGGCCACCACTACGAGTTACGGCCCCACGTGTGGGGCTCTCAATGAAAGCATCAATGTAACGAATCCGAATTCTCAACTCAACAATCAATACACAAAGTAAACAAAACTAATTAACTTTGATTAATACGGAAAGAAGAAATTACAATATGAAGAAGAAAAATAATAGTAGACGGGGATGAGAAGATTAGAGAGAATTGAGGATGAGAAGCATAGTCTTTGCCTAAGCAATTATCACAATTTGCATAAACCTATTCTAACTAGAATGTGCTATTTATTAACCTTTATCCCACACATAGCCACTTAATGTGGCATTGGGTTGCTTCACCATAATTATTTTCGGCCCATTCATAGAACCTCAAGGTAACTCTTTGGGTGATAATTTATTTTTAACTCTGTTGCGTAGAGTATAATTGCAATAAGGTAAAGTTACCAAGAGATTTTTGTAATATTATCCAAATATTAACTTTGACTAACATTTGAAAAATCACAAATTAACCTTTTGTTTTTCCAAAAAAAAAATAAAATAGATCTGCTGAATTGAGAAAATTATAACTTGTTCTATAGAAGTAGTTTTTTGAGTGCATAACTTTTATTTTAAGGACATCTCGTTCATTTAGTATCACATCATTTCCTGTGGCCTCTCTTTGGAGAGTTCTTTCTTTTCAATCTATAAATGTAGTGTTAACTCGCTATTCATATTATTTTTACTGAATCAGTGCCGAGAACTTCATTTTCATTGAATTATGGGTTTGAACGCTTAACAGACCCTATTATCATATTTCTTTCTATGTTGATCTACTTCAATTTAGACTAACCTTGTTTTGGCTTAGAAGACGGAATTTCATGAGATGTAAGAGAAGTAGCAGAAAGTAGGACCAAGACCAGATGACTTAAAACTAGCATTGAAAGTAGGCCTCTCTTTTAGCTGTGTTTAAAATAGAGTGTTAATTTAATCCAAATTAGCTTTAAAAATTAATTATATTACTATTCGAAAAACAAAATATAAGCAACAACTAATTCGAGATAAAGAGAGTAAGATAGACCATTAGTCTTGGGATGAAAGATTGTGCTAACATGAAATTTTGCAACCCGCTTCCTTCGGTAAGATCTGCCACAAGGCTGACGTGAACTGTGGGTCTATGTCTGATATACAGATATAGTGTAGGCGCACTATCGAGGATATAAATTTCAATTTTTTTAAGCTACTTACTTTCTAGGGGGAGTTTGCTAAAAGTCCACTTCCAAAATCTTTTTTGACATTTAGACACTAGTTTTTTTTTTTTTTAATTGGGCATATAGATACCCTAATGGGACCACAAGAAAAAAGGCAACCCTAGCACTCAACTTACAAAATATACGCTTTAGCTCCTTTTCCATTTCAGCCTCAATGTTTTTAAAACTACATTTTAGTTCATGTTCAAAAATATAAATATTGGATGATTAATTTTTTTAAAAATATCAAGCTTCTCAACTAATACACTACCAACCACCCGATTTTGCCACCATTTTCTCAATTTTTCGGTCATTTTTCGTCGAATTTTTCGACATCTATTGGAAAGTGACATTATCTCCATTGTTTTAAGCCATTTTCACATATTTTTAGCCTCAATTTTTCTATCCATTTTCATACAAAAAGCTTGAAAATCAATCCCACATTTCGAAATCGATTCTTGGCTCAATAGCAATATGCCAACACTCTTTAGGTTGCTTGTAAGCTGTAATTCGTCGGATTATTTCGGTGGTAGCTGAAAAAGGTTCGATCGTGTACTGTGCGGACAACAACTTAAAAGAAGATGACTACAGTCTATTAAGTCTAGGCTTGTAAACCACTATTCAAGTCTATTAAATACTATCATCGAGGAATATCATGTCTATTATAGATTGCGTGGTTGTTGGTGGTATATTTTCTGGTGAATGAGAGGAGACACCTAAATGTTAGGTTTGAAAAATCGCGTCTAAGGAGAGAGTGTCCATTGCCCTTTGTCGCAATGGTTCATACGTCCATCTAGTTAAAAGCGTAATGGAGAGCGGTGAATTAAGTTGTGATCAAAATGATGTGGTAATTAGTTACTTGATGAATGGGAGGGGGAAAATCTATCCAACGTTCATAAGGAATGATAGACACGTGAAATTATACATGCTTTCCGTTGATTTAAATAACTCCGTACCTATATTGCGGGTTAAAGTTGTTGGAGGATCCTAGGAAGAAGCTACCACATCAGCCCCACCCCCACCCCCACCCCCACTCCCGCCCCACCCCCGATAGTGGATGATACGTCAACGGAAAACGATTGCATGGGTGGTGATGAATGGGATAATAGTGAAGATTATGAAGAAGAGAAGTGTGGATGAGGTGAGGACGGGCAGTTCAAATCACAACGAAGCCACTCTTTCTCGGATGACACCAATCTTTTTACAGGACAAACATTCAATGATAAGAATGTTTACGTAATTTTAAGTAAGAAAATATTGAAGAAATACTAGACTGTGCGAATTATTTATTATATACTAATGCCACTGTTGATTTCTACACATGATAGATAGAGTATCAATTTTTCGAGAAGTCGATTATTCACCAACTCGTAGGTTTATGGTCAATTATTTGAATATATGGACAAATTAGAATAATGACCAAAAAATTAAAATAAAATAAAATTAAAGTATAAAAATTAACACATTTCAAACATTGTAAAACAATTTAGATACATTAATTATGATACCAAATCACTTTTGAACATGAGCAAGTAATATTTAAGGCATGCTATAGTCGTAAATCAGTGAGATGGAACTAAAAATAAAATAAAATAAAAAAAAAATAGAATAAAATAAAATAAAATATATAAGCACCATCCAAACAATGCAAAACAACTAGATATCATCAAATGAGATTAGACGCGTCTAATGAGCATAAGGAAGAGTGATGGTTGTGATTTGTGGGTGTTCATGGGACAGGTAGTGTTTGAGAACTCAATGCAAACGTTTGTTCTGAGTAATTGGTTGTTACTACCGTCACTCTTCTTTATACTCTTTTGATCGAATGTTCAATTATTTTATACTGTCATATGATGATATTTAGTCATTTTTCATCGCTTGAATGATGTTTATTTATTTTAATTTATTTTATTTTATTTCTGCCCTTTTTAGTTTCGTCTTACTTGTCAATAGAATTAGATGATTGATGCAAGACCTATAAAGATATCGTGCAGATATTATATATAAATGTATGCATCTATACTAGAGTAAATGAACAGTCATGTATCGACCAATTGAGTCTAGTGAAAAGTAAGACGAGACTTAAAAAGGGAAAAATAAAATAAAATAAAATAACACCATTCAAGCAATGGAAACTGACTAAATATCATCATATGAGAGTACAAAATAATTGAACACTAGATCAAATGAGTATAAGAAAGAGCAATGATAGTAACAATCGATTACTCATAACAAACGTCTGCATTGAGAAGGACTACTTGTTCTCAAACACTACTTGTCTCATGAACACTCACAAGTCACAACCATCACTCTTCTTTATACTCATTAGACACGTTTAATTTCATTTGATGATATCTAGTTGTTTAGCTTTGCTTGAATGATGCTTATTTATTTTATTTCTTTCTTTTTTAGTCTCATCTCACCGATTTACTACTATAGCATGCCTTAAATATCACTTGATCATGTTCAAAAGTAATTTGGTGTCACAATTGATGTATCTAAATTGTTTTACAATGTTTGAAAGGTGTTAATTATCTTACTTTAATTTAATTTAATTTAATTTCTCTTTTTTTATCATTATTTTAACTTGTCCATATATTCATATAGTTGATCCTATACCTATGAGTAGGTGAATAATCGACTTCTTAAAAAATTGATAATCTATCTATCATGTGTAGATATTAACAACGGTGTCAATATATAATAAATAATTTGCATAGTCTAGTACTTCTTCAATCTTTTTTTACTTCGTCAATTTTAGAAGCTCCAACTGTCCGTTGTTTAAAATTACAACTCTTTTAGGCATACAATGATAGGGTCTATAATAAACCTTAATGATCGATTATAGAAGACATAAATATTGTTTAGACCTTTTCCAACGGTCACTTTTTTGGTAGCCCTACTTTATAAATGACATGGAACTTTTTGAGCTCCTCTATGTTCATTTATTCATCCCTTTCTCATTTTGATTCAACAATATCAATGTCTATATTTCTCATTTAGGACACTCCTTAGCATGTTCCAAAGCTTTAATCCGTTGCATAATTTTGGTGGTCGTCGAAAAAGTGATATCAAGTACTGTAGAAAATCAGGTAAGAAGAAGACGACTACAGTCTATTAAGTCCAGAATCATAAATAAACTTGTTCTCATTGTCTAGATTTTTGGCACACTAACCGATGAAATTCATTTTTTTTATCATACAATCGGCAAGGACAGTCATAATCCATCAACAACCAAACAAATATCAACTTAAAAGAACAGATTTTCAGTAAAATTAAGTTTCATTTTTTAAAAAGATTTCAGTTTCTTCCATTCAAATCAAACAAATACCTAATCAACCGAACGGTCTATTAACGGAACAATATCCGAATTTCTTGGCACATCAACCGATTAAATTCGCAAAAAAATTTAACCTTGCAATCGACAAGGACAACCATTATCCATCAACAATCAAACAAATATCAATTTATAAACACAGATTTTCAATAAAATCAAATCACATTTAAAAAAAATTAATTTCTTCCATCCAAATCAAACAAATACCTAATCAACCGAGCGGTTTATTAACAGAATAACATCCGAATTTCTCGGCACATTAGCCGATTAAATTCGCGAAAAAATTTCACCATGCAATCGACAAGAACAATCATAATTCATCAACAATCAAACAAATACCAACTTAAAAACAAAAACAAATCAGTAAAATCAATCCCTTTTTTTATTGAAAAACAAATTCCTCAAAAATCAACTCAATTTCACAAATCAAAACAGAAAAAAAATCATCTATATGGAGCACAAATTACTCGGGAGACGAGGAGAAATTATTTAAAGTGAAAGATGAAACATTTTAGATCTTTAGAGAAAATAAAAAAGGAAAATGAAAGTTGGGGAAGAGGAAAGAGAAATAACCATGATTTTATGAGTGGGAGTGAGGAGAGAGAAATTTTTTTTGGTATTTAATGACAAAGTGGGGTTAAAGAAGTATTTAATAAATACATAAGGGGTGACAAAAAATTTTTTGTTAACACTTTAATCCATACCCCACCACTCAAAATAGAATGATGTGTATTTTTCAAAATAAGTTTTCAAAGTGGCCTTTCAACTAAATCTTTTCTACTTTCTATTTGAATATTTTTTTAAAATTTTTAAAAATCTTTGATTTAATGCACATAAATACATCACTGAAATTATTATTTTAAAATGTATGGAATTTTAACTAGTAAAAATAGTAAGTTAAAATGTGGTAACAAATAATTTTTCCAAAACAAGTATGTGGCAATTGCTTGGAGATAGGATCAGTTCCTAGGGCAGGGCAGCAACCCACAAAGACATAGGAACTTATCAAAATAGACAAGCCCGTACTCAGAAAACCTTGCTTCTTTGAGTTTGTTGAAAGCATTTGGCTCGCTTAAGCATCCTCTCCTTTCGTGTTAATAAAATGTAGGAGTACTTTCTTAGCAGCACTTTGACCATAAGAGTTTTTATTTTTTTTCGAAACATTATTTTACTTGAATTAGTTCAAACATTACATTAAATAAGATATTTGTTTAAATAATAAAGATAAATATCTATACTCTATAATCTATATTTATAATTTATAATATATAAAAAATATGAAGAATCTTAGAAAAATGATTTGAACTTTTTGTCCTTCATTAAAATACTATGCAATAGATAAAATCATCTTTTCACATTTTTCCTTCAATTATTATATTATTAAATTAAGGACTCCTAAAATATATGGAAAGAATCCTGATACAATAAATATATGAAAAGAAATTAAAAATCTTAAATTGTGTAAAAATGTATCAATCCTAAAATATATGGAAAGAAATTAACAGTCTTAAAATATGTGAAAAAAATCTCATTTTATTTTAATTAAATATATAGACTTGACATGTACTTCTACAAACTCGATTTTACTTTTTTCACCCTTTTTTTTCTTGCAAATATGAGTTTTTCTCCCTGGGGTTTTATGTTGCCTCTTTTAAAAAAAAAAAAAAATATACCTTCAAAATAAGTTCTTTTTTGTTGGTGGTGGTGGTTTAAATTAGGCTTGACAAAATTAAAGAACCCTTGCCTTTTAAGATGATTTTTTTTCTTCATATTTTTAAAATTATTTGTATTTGCCTCTGTATTGATTGATTTTTAATATGTTTGTGCAGATGAAAAAAGATTTATGTGAAGCGTGTGAACTACACTTCGTGTCGACTATGAGTGAATTTTAAGGTATGTTTTTTCTGTTCTAAATTTTATTTCTTATTCATGTTAGCTCTATTTCTTACTAAGATGTAATTTAAGTTAATTGTCTTTTGTCGATATCATACTTACATAAAAAACTATTGAGAGAAAAATAAAGTGAGAATTGTGATTTGTCATGATAACAAACAAATCATAGTGTCAAACAAGTATTAAACAAAATCATTAGTTGACTAGAAGATAAAAAAGAATGGAAATTAATGATCTCACGAATTAGCAAATCAAATTTATATCCGATTTTGATCTTCCCTCAGGTTATTAGAGATAAACGCTAGAGATAATTTGTATCGCTCTATTTATGTTTTAAGTTTCGATAATTGATATTTCAACATATCATTTTTTTTTAAATTCGTATATTTGTTTCACAATTTATAATTATTAGTATAGGATGAAAAGACGCATGACATGAAATGTGATTTTACTTGTCTTGATGTGGGTGGTATGGAAAAAGAGAAATGAGAAATCTTTTGAAGGGTAAAACTTTTTCTATCAAGAAATTAGCCTCAAATGACTTTAAGTCTACCTAATTCATAATAGTGGAACTTTTGAAGACGAATCAAGCATATTGTTCGATATAAATGATAGTAATTTATTTTTTATATACACTTATTAGTACCGTCATATACACGTGTGAAACACGTACACTTAACTAGTAATAATTAAAAGATGAAAAATTTATTTATTAAACCAAATCTTTACCAAAAATATTTTTAAAAATCGATCGACATTCATCTAGTATCTGAAAATTGCAACAAAATAATACAATGATAGAGACATCAAAATAATACAATTAAATCTAATCTTTACATACAAAAATTTTCTAAAAGTCGTCGGACACTCATCTATCACTTGTAGACAATAACAAAATAATACGATAATAGAGATATCAAAATAATACGATAATAATATGATAAAAGTGATATCAAAACAATACAATTAACTTAAATTTTATATAGAAAAATTTCTCAAAGACGATCGAGACTCATCTACGAACTGTAAACTACCACAAAATAACAAACTAATAGAGATATTACGATAATACAATTAAACCTAACTTTTTCTATAAAAAAAAAAAATTAAAGTTGACCCACATTCATCTAACATCTGTAAATTAAAATAAAACAATAAGATAATAAATATATCAAAACAATACAATTCAATTTAACCTTTACACAAGAAATTTTGTAAAGTCAATTGACATTCATCTACGACCTGTAATCTATAAAAAAATATAATAGTATCACAAAGTTTCGGTCTTGATCCAATTAATTCTTGTTTGAGCGAAAATTTTGACCTTAAAGAATAAGTTTGAATGAAAATAAAGAATATATATATACACATATGTTGAATTCTATTATACTAACAAAAACAGTAAAGAAGTTGAGGGTTAAAAAATCAAACATCCACCAATCTAGACATGCAATCGAATCAAGTTAGATGAGCATCAATCATATTCTCTCAATTGGAAAATCGGTTTATTCTCTAGTTTAATGTACATCTCAATATTTATAAACGTATTTCCTTAATAGAGTCATATTTTAGGAGTATTTTTCTGATTGAATAGTAAAAAAGAAAATATGAATTAATTCTCTTACCATATATTTTAGGAGTCCTACATATTTTAGAAAGTCTAGTAGAAATGAAAAATATTAATTAATTCTTCTACCATATATTTTAGGAGTTCCATATATTTTAGGAAGTTTAGTTAATATAATAAAAAATAATTAAATATAATAAATTTAAAAAAATAGTGAAAAGACAGTTCAGTCTAAAGAAGAATATTTTAACGAAGGGTAAAAAGTTCAAATCATTTTTCTAAGGATCTTCATACTTTTAATATATTATGGTTTATAAATTATAGATATAGATATAGATACTTCTCGTACAAAATTTAAAAAACAACTTTAATTTATAGGCAAAATGATTTGATGGACCCTGTAGACACGTAATTTTGCCCCCCTCAGAAGTTCGATTTTATTCATTTCTACCTTATCATATCATGTACCCTCACCCACATGATTATATCCCACAAAAAAATACAAAAAAAATAATAAAAAATAACTCTCAACAAAATTCCTAACAAACTTTTATTCTTTTAACACCCTAACAACCCTCTCCAATAAGAAAGTGACAAATCACCACCTCACCACCCCATACCGTACCCCTTACCCCTACCCCACGTCACCCCTCACCCTCTTTTTTTTCTTGTCCAAGAAGAAAGGACTCAAAAAAAGGATAAATACAATATATATACCCACATACACATAAAAAAAGGGGAATGAACAGTAGCATAGACAGAAAAAAAAAACTGACTCTCTCTCTACTCTCTCTCCAAAATCGAAAAAGAAAAGCTCCGTTCGGCTCCCTCTCTCGCCGTCACCGGCGAGACCCCCCACCAGTGAAATCCATCTCTGGTGACCCACCAACGCCGACGCCAGCAATGGCGCCACACCGCTCCTCCGTCACCGCCTAGATCTGCTGCCGCCGTCACCAACAAAACCCCCATCTCCGCCGGAGAATAAAGCAAAACCAGTTGCTGCTCCGCCACCAGCATTCGCTGCTTCGGCTGCGGCGTGTCGACCACTGGCTCCAGCCGCAGCTCACCCAGCCGGCGAAACAGCTCCGGTCACCACCGGAGAATAGGCACCGCCGCCGTTCTCTTCGTCATCGGAGCTCACCGGAGCTCGATCTGCGTCTGGGTTTTCGGTTCCCGTTGTTTGATTGGGGGTTTTGGTTTCGTCTATTTCCTAGTTCGTCGTCGATATTGGATTTCGAGTTGTCGTTATCAAATCACGTCGTGGTTATTGTTTGGGTTTCGTATAACAAAGTTTGTCTCACTGGTTTTGAAGTTGTCCTATTAGTTTTTCCCTATACTGAGTTTGATTCACGCGATCGAGGTACTCCGGTCGAGTATTTTGGTCTTCGGATTTCTTTATTATCGACAAGGATCAATTTCATCGAGGTCCATTTCTTCTAACCGAATCTTTAATTTATTTTGGCTTTTTTGTGATGTTGTGGGTGTGGATGATTTATTTGTTGCGTATTTGGTATGTTCGAATATGTGTTATGCGTTGGTTGATGCTGGTTTCGGACTTTGAAAAGTGAATTGATAAATCGAAGCATGTTTAATCATATTGGTTGAAATAAATTTGGGAATGGGAATCGAAAATAGATAAAAGTGAATATTATGATATTTTTGATACCTTGTTGATGTTGAATGCGATGTGTCGTCGAGCGGGTAGGCAAACAGTAAGTTCGGGTAGGCAAGCTTAGGATCGGTGTTGTGTTGGAATGATTGGAATATTTGTTAAATGTCTTGTTTATCGTATTTGGAAAGCGTATTTTATTTAACCGGGGGATGCCCCGAGGTAATTTGTATTTACTCACCGAGGAATGCCCCGAAGAATTTTGTATGTTAAGGATGATCGTGATCAAGTCCCACGGTATCGGGTAAGGCATGGGAGCTTAGTCTAGATTTAGTTTAGACTAGGGTTTATATTTTCGTAGTTTTCTATTTTTGGACTGTATAATTGGACTGGACTTTACATTTTTGGATTGTTTTTTTTTTGTTTCTTGTTTGATTATTTTGCATGCTTTTGTGTGTTTTATAAATTTCATAATGCCAAAATAGTTGATACACTCTACCAAGAGACCGTGGTTGAACCACGGGATCGAGGGGTGCCTAACACCTTCCCCTCGGTCAACAGAATTCCTTAGCCGGAATCTCTAGTCGCAAACCAGTTTAAGAGTCAAATAGTTTTCGAAAAGGATTTTCCAAAGGTGACTTGGCACACCGGATTATGTCAAGTGGCGACTCTGAATAAAAAAAATGCAAATAATCCTTTTTCGAAATAAATTTTCATTTCTTGTCACTTAAATAATAAAATCCTTTCGAAGTTTAAAATATACATTTTTTGGAGTACGTAAAAAAAAGGGTGTGACTGACCCTTGTACTATGTCCGTTTTGTAATGTGGATACTCCTACTTACATGTTTGTCATCTGAATTCTTGAACCCTTTAAAAAGTAACATTTTAAACACTATTTCGATGTGTACAACACACTCGCCCCACGTCAGTTGTCACGTCTTTTTTAAGTATTACATTAAATTTCATGTCATTTTTAAAATGCCACATAAGAAATTAAATATTCAAAATATAAAAAAATTTAAATTAAAAATTTTAAAAAAAAAAGTAAAAGTAAAATGGTGGGGGCTGGGGCTCTTTCCTTTGCTGCTTCTTAGACCCTTCAATTTATCATATTTCTCTCACTATAATTTCGACTTTGCTTCTTCCCTCAGGCTTTCGATCTTCTAATACACGATTTTTTTTTAAGAAAAGATTTTGCTTTGATCAAAAGAATACTCATAAATTTTTTAAAAAAAAACTTATCAATGGAATTCAAGGAATAATTTTGTAAACTTGTAGGGTACAATTTCATTCCACTCCTCACATGCAAAACAAAGCAAAACAATCAGTTAATTATTGCCACTACAACTGCACCACTGTGTGAAGTTCCAACGAAATCAACTCCACCATACTAAAATATTTTCTTGATGTTAACACTCATTTTTAAAAACAGAAAAAATTACCCATTTCATGAGCTGAATAACTCAATTTACCTTTCAATTGCTTATACCCAAATTTTGAATTCCTACAAGAAAAAAAGACGTGAATTTCTCTTCGAATCACCCAACTTACCCTTCAATTGCTTATACCCAAATCTTGAATTCCTACATTGAGCATGAATTTCTCTTCAAATTAGATTTATCGAATTCGAGTACTTGAAAAATTTATGTACATTTGATGATTTACTTGGTACAAATGATGTGGGGGCGGTGGTGCGAGTGGAGGACAAGGGTGGAAATGGTTGTTTGATGTTTTTGGTGGTGATGTTGGGTAGGGGACAAGGGACTGTGAGGGGATGACTGGATGTGGTTGTGGTGGAGCAGCGTAGGGATGGGGGACGGGGATGGATGGATGTGTTGTACTAGGTGGGGATGGGGATGGGGGGACGTAGAGAGGGGGAGGGGTAGATGAAGAAGATAGAGTTTTGGGAATTTTGTTTTAAATTTGGTGTTTTTTTTTTACAATTAATTTACCTATTATAATCTTGTTTATTTAATTGTTTTAATATAAAATTGATCAAAAAATGTCACTCACGCACATCCATGCACGTGTAATAACGCGTTTCGTTCAACTCTATTGATTTTGTGCCTCAACGGAGTTTGAGTAAAACACATATGCTTCAAATTATAATAGATATCAAAGTAGATCTTGATAGACATTCACTATAATGTAAATACATTTATAACACTCCCCCTTGAATATCTAGATAGATCGTGTGCCTCGTTAAAACCTTACTAGAAAAAATTCAGTATGAAAAAAAATCTAGTGAAGAAAAAAGAGTACACATTTCTAACAATACGCATATCAGCTGCCTCATTAAAAACCTTACAAGGAAAACCCAGTGGGACAATATCTCGTAAGGGAAAAAGAGTACAACGCGTATTAACTCCCCCTAATGAGAACATCCTTGAACCTTTGCATCTCGATCTTGTGCAGCATCTTCTTGAAAGTTGCAATTGGAGAAGATTTGGTGAATAAATCCGTCACATTATCAGTTGAACGAATTTGTTGCATGTTAATATCATCATTCTTTTGTAGCTCATGTATGTAGAGCTTTGGTAAAATGTGCTTCGTTCTATCTCCATTTACGAATCCTCCCTTAAGATGTGATATGTATAATGAATTATCTCTGTATAAAATTGTGGGTAGATTGTCATATTTCACATCACATTTTTACTCGAATGAGATGTATCATGGACCTCAACCATACACATTCTCGGCTTGCTTCATGAATAGCTATTATCTCAGCATGATTCGATGAAGTGGCTTCGATAGACTGTTTTGTGTATCTTTAAGATATGGCAGTACCACCACATATGAACACATAGCCTATTTGAGACCAAGCTTTATACGGGTCAGATAAGTACCCAACATCAGCATGATCAATAAGATGGAGACTGCAATCTTTAGAATAAAACAAGTTCATGTATTTTATCCCATTTCGATGTCTCATAGTAGGAGCAGAAATATACCTTGCTAACAAATTTACTGAAAAGGCTATAGGCCTTGTAATATTTGCAAGGTACATGAGTGCATCAATTGCACTAAGATATAATACTTCATAACCAATCCAATTCGATATATTTCGAATTTCAGCAAATAATCTATTGTTTTAAAAACTCTCCAAGAGTTTCAATGATGTTCAAGCAATAAGCTTATACAATATAAAGATTATAAATAAGTTTCCCAGAAACTTTTATATGCTTCAAGCATTTTGAATCCTTAAAAGTTTTTCACATAAGTTTTGTCAAGTGACAATATTCAACATTTCTTGAGTTACATCTTCAAATATCTGGACTGCAAATCAAATAAGTTTAAAACTTACCAAGATGCATCCTTTCATGTCACTTGATAAATGTTTCTACGTTAGCATGCTTAAATTAACGTAGAATTAAGATCCTCGTAATCTTTCATAATATTGCACCAATATTGTGTCAAAGATATTGATGATATATCATTTAGTATCGGTTCACAATGCGACATAATATTTTGAGATCTTATCACTTCATTATTTTCA
>NC_061113.1:256439277-256457329 GCF_002878395.1 Capsicum annuum
TTTTCACATAAGTTTTGTCAAGTGACAATATTCAACATTTCTTGAGTTACATCTTCAAATATCTGGACTGCAAATCAAATAAGTTTAAAACTTACCAAGATGCATCCTTTCATGTCACTTGATAAATGTTTCTACGTTAGCATGCTTAAATTAACGTAGAATTAAGATCCTCGTAATCTTTCATAATATTGCACCAATATTGTGTCAAAGATATTGATGATATATCATTTAGTATCGGTTCACAATGCGACATAATATTTTGAGATCTTATCACTTCATTATTTTCAAGTACATGAAAATAATAAGAATATATTCTCTCTACTCTTCCTCTTTATTCTTTCTTATTTCATAACACGTTATTAGCATGAAACTCTGCCAAATAGGTGAGATTATAAATCTAAAGGATTTCAAGGTTAGTAATTCCTTATGTTATCTGCCTTTCGTTACTAATAATATAAGTATTGTTGGATTTGAGAAAAAATATTTGGTTTGAAATCATTATATTTTAAATTTATTCCTCAAGAACAATATTATCAAAAGAGATGATAATATGTTGGGTTCAAGTCCCAGCGATTTATACCTAAGACGCTTTTATATGGATAAGACATTGAGTTTAAATCTCAATGCACCATATTAATGATATTATGATGGCTAAGGCAAAAATAATGGATATTTGGTGAAACATGTCCCATTAAATATGCTTCATTCCTTAAATTGAATGTGGTAGCAATAAATCATATGTATGACTCAATTTGCTTTTGTAGTAGCTATCATAATTTGATATGCTTAAGGCATGATTATATTTCATCCCTGAAAAATGAGAAGCTTATTAATGCAAACGTGTACTTAATTGTGATGGTATCACAACTCACCTCCGAAAGAGGCTGAATAATTGAGAAAAGTTATTTTGAAATCTACTTCTGAAGTAGTAAATCTGAAATTTATTCATATAATAGTAAATCTGAAAATTACTAAAGTAAAAGGTGCATGTCAAGGTAAACTTGGAGTTTACTAGAATAAAAGTTCATAAATTGACATGAACAATCAACATGTGCCTACTGAATATTGAACATATATTGAAGAATTCGAAAATTCTTCATGAACTTTAATGTTGCTTGTTCTCATGAAAAGTTGGTTGGACCAACTAATATCGAAATTGGATCCCTTAAAATCCGAAAAGTATAAAAGGTAAATAAAGGCCCGTTCATCTATAATGTGATATGCTGAAAAAATGCATCAATAACATAATCATATGTACATTCATTGTCAAACTGCAGTTTGACATTCATAAAATTGTTTGCTCAATAAAATTGTGTTAATAACATAATTTTCAGATTATGCAATCAAGAAAGTTATCTTGATGATGACGGTTTGACATTGAATGCCTTTGATAAATAGCTAAACCATTATTAATGAGAATAAAACTTTAACTATTGGTCTAAAATATGATATATTGCAACAGCATTTGTATGCATTAGACCAATAAATTATGATTATTTCTTCCTTTTCCATTGGTTCAAGGCCGGAAACCAATTATTCCATCTAATAATTTTGATGTGCGGTAGACGATTAATAAATATATCATAATGCACAAAAATGAATTCCTCAAAGAAATAGAGGATGTATGTTAGTTTTTCTAACATAAGGGAGAGATTATAAGCGCTATGAAATATATTAGGAATTATCACTATTTCCTAATTCAAAAGATAATGCAAGTCAAATGCTGAAAACATTTCATGTTAAGCACAAGTGCTCTTATTTTGTGTTATTAAAGGATAGAGTCTATGCATGCGTGATTTCAAATGAAATAGTACATGAAAAATAAGGAGCAAATAATTATAATAAGAAGACAATGTGCTCTTAAAAAGCCTACAACATAACTTTTCATGAAACCTTATGAGATATTCATGTACTTGAAAATAATGAAGTGAAGATCTCAAAATATTATGTCGCATTGTAAACCGATACGAAATTATATATCATTAATATTTTTGACACAATATTGACGCAATATTGTGAAGAATTACGAGAATCTGAATTCTACGTTTATTTAAGCATGCTGACGTAGAAACATTTATCAAGTGACATGAAAAGATGTACCTTAGTAAGTACTAAACTTATTTGATTTGCAGTCCAAATATTTGAAGATGTCACTCATGAAATGTTGAATATTGTCACTTGACAACTTTCTGGGATTAAGGATTCAAACTACGTGAAGCATATAAAAATTTCTAAAAAACTTATTTATAATCCTTATATCGTATAAGCTTATTGCTTGAACATCATTGAAACTCTTGGAGAGTTTTCAAAGCAATAGATTATTTACTGAAATTCAAAATGTATCGAATTGGATTGGTTATGAAGTACCATATCTTTGGGCAATTAATGCACTCATGTACCTTGCAAATACTACAAGGCGCATCAAAATGGGATAAAATACATGAGCTTGTTTTATTCTAAAAAATACAGTCCCGATCTTATTGGTCATGCTGATGTTGGGTACTTATCTGACCCACATACAGCTCGATCTCAAATAGGCTATGTTTTCATATATGATAGTACTGTCATACCTAGGAGATATACAAAACAGTTTATCGTAACCACTTCATCGAATCATGCTGAGAAAATAGCCTATTCATGAAGCAAGCCGAGAATATATATAGTTGAGGTCCATGATAAATCTCATACGAGAAAAATGTGGTGTGAAATATGACAATCTACCCATAACAATAGAAAGTACTCATAATCAAATTTATTTTTTAAAATAAAACACTCTTAATATAAAATATTAATTTCATTAACAGAGAGTCTCAGCAGATGCGCTTGATCATCAAGTAGAAAACAGAGTTGTATGAATTCTTGTATACACCAACATAAATCAGAAATATCAACTCATATCATGCACCTACTTAATCTACATCAATTCACTAGCTCAGCCTATAGCTATAACATGCGTCTCTCGATAAAAATGAGCAACACAGAAATAGAGATGAGCCAAATTGACTTATTTATTCAGACTAATTAGGCAATTCTCACACAGGATGCCATTTGGTACCCAGCAGCGTATGAAGGGTCGACAAAGGATTACAATCCAATTAGTAGTCATTCAACGGAAGGGAAAAAGAAACACAAAGTAACAAATTTTTTTAAGGTCAATATAATGAAGCTAGATAAATTGAAACACAACCAAAAATGTCGCTCTAAGAGAAACAAATGAACAAATGGGGATCAATTGTTTGCCTCAGAGGTAGTGACAATTGAGTATCATCCTCCTTGTTTCTGATAATACGTGAAAATATGAATACATCATTGGCAAACAATGAATAAATTCCAAAAGGAAATCAAATGCAGATGAATATATGTTTCTTGGACTCTCAAAAAATGTTGCCATAAGCATGTCGCATCTTCCATAAATGCGCTACTTTGGAAGGATCCGACACGCAGCCATGGAGCTTTTGAAGAGCCCAAGCATCATAGGCGAACAATTAAAATCAACAAAAGGCGCATATCAAAATCTAAAAAAACATAACACAAATACTTTACAGGGCCTCAGCTGTGATGATTCATAGACATGTTCATTAAGAATCACAAGTCTATTAGTAATATCACTGGCATACAAGATACAAATTGGATATATAAAATCAATCAATTCCAATAAATGTGAAGCTGCCAAGAAACACAGCTGAATACAAAATAATTTGGTGCATCAGAGATATTCCCATCGACAAATCATCATAATAATAACCCTATGGGTTCTGATGTCCCTGTCTGTTTTATCATCACTTGCAGAGATCATACTGAAAGACTAGACGAATTAAAAGGGGGGGAATGCGAAATCTTTGGCAAAGGTACACACAAAGTTGTACATTAATGTTAATTCCTCATTACAAAATCACTAGAATAAAACAATAGTCATTTCACTTCAGTTGTCCCCAAAAAGTTAAAGCAAAATTAGAGCAATAATACAACTTTAAACAAATTATATGCCATGTTCACTCGAAAGTATTTGTTGTTAGTTGAAATGCATCAGAGAGATTCCCATTAGACTAGTCATCTTTTCCCCAATAATGGAGTTCTGATGTCCCTGTCTGTTTTATCATCACTTGCAAATCAACCAAACTGCACAAGTATTCTGTAATAATGAAACAAAATAAGAACACCAAGATTTTATCACATTTGAAAAGGTAAAAAGAGAAAAAAAACCTCTAGCCTCAGCTTTAAGTTATTTTCATAGTAAATAATCAAAGTATATTTAATGCCATCATAGGCAGAGGCACAAAACCTAACATATAAACCAATTAAAAAGAAAAAAAAAACGAAAACAAAAGAAATACGCATCAGAGATTCTGATTTCCTTTTTAAACACAAAATTTCATCATTCTCCACTAGTGACTAGGGAGGATATGGTACATGAACTATCATCACTTGCGCTTAAATGTAAATGTACCAATGAGTGAGAACATTAATAACCAAAACAAAAAATCTAAACCAGAAAAATAAAACATAAATCAGACAAATGGATTTTCAATTGCTATAAAAATGCATCAAAGCAGTCTTAATCAAATGGGATATTCCATCAATTGAATGCCACAAGGTAATTCCAGAGATACATTAAATTAAAAAGGGCATCATACAAATACACCACGAAACTCATAAAAAGTAAGATAAAAACAATTGCGTACAAAACCAAAAATGAAGAAACTCAAATGAGAAAACGATACCGAAAACGTTAAGCTGCTGCTAGGGTTTAAGATGTGAGGAGAAGAAGCAATGATGTTGTGTTTATATATATACATGGTGACATATTCTAGACGGCTCGAAGAGCTAGGGTTTAGGATGGAGAAATTATTTTGCACTGGTACCCCTCGAGGTTTAGGCTTTTCATCTATTAAGTTCACTATTTTCTTCATATTGTTTTGTTTAGACCCCTTATACTTGACTTTATTGGCTACTTTGGTGTCCTGGGATCGTTTGGTTAGAAAACTAGGCTGAGACTAACCTTTTTGAAATTAATTATTGCAAAATCAGTTTTCCCATCGTCAAGATAAAAATAGCAATACAATCTTGAAATAATCAATCTCATGATGAGTTAGCTCATACATTTTATCTCCATCAAACATGAGATGAGTTTATCTTAAAATTAATCTTGGAATTAGTTATTCCTTAGCAGTCGTTTGATGTGTGTATAATGAACAAATAGTTCCGGAATACAATGAAAGACTGTCTTATCCCATGTTTGGTGTGAGATGTTAGTTAGTATCAAGATTATATATCCCACCATTTACATCAAGGTGATGGAATAACTTATTTTATATAAATTGTGGGGTGTCTACTTTTAAAATTAATTATCTTAAAGTAATTAATTATTCTGCGATAACTCTTTCCAACCAAATAACCAGTCAATGTTGTTCCATCAAGGGTTGTCTAACAATTATAGAGTTCTTCTGAGGTTTGACCCAAATTGCTACTCAAGGCCCATATGAATGGCCCAGATCATATTTTTGTTTGTTTGGCCCATAACTGAGTGGGCAAAATGGGCTACTGGGGACTACGGAAAGGCCATAGGCCCATAACCTTCATAGTTCAGGCTATCAGTCAGTGGGCTTTAGAAAACCCATGAGCCCAAATGTTTTGTGCCTTGTATCCTATGAACATGAATGGGGTGATTTGCTATAATCACCTTGGAAGTAAATGATCATGAAGTTTTAATGGCAACATTTTGTAAAGATTCTTTATCGATCTAGTGACCACTGATTCACTAATTAAGGTAGTCAGTGTGTGTCTGCTCTGTCCTTCTTTGACGAAATGGATGTTGCAGGAGAAGTTGAAAGGATTAAGACTCATTTCTTAACTTGTATCAATTCAACTTATTTCACCTCACGTAACTTTTAGCCAAGTCAATTTACTAACTCAATTCATTTGGACCCGGGCAAATTCAGCTCAGCCTATTCATTAAACAATAATACTTGTGGAGGTTCAGATTTTGAACATGTTAGATTTTATCAAATGTTAGGTTATATATTAACATTTGTTTGCTGTGAATTGCAGGCATTTTATCTTTTGAAATTTGAAATAGACTGATCAACAAAAAATATTTGAGATTTGTCACTGCATGCGTATGTTACGTTGTCGTCTAGTATTATTACCCCTGAGAACCGAATACTAGGGCCAAAATTGAGTAGTAATATGTTTGCAAGTTCCAAGTATAATGACCAATTTCTTCCAGGACAATAACGCAGTTCCAATTTATCTGATGATATTCGGTTTTCAAAAATTAACTGTACCTTTGATCACAATTGTCTTTTACTAAATGATTACTTACGTGACTTATAAAATTTCTTATAATTTTCAAATATGTAAAAGAAAATTGATAAATTCTATGTTCAAAATTAAAAAGTTTGAATCTCGAATTAAAGTGACACACAATTAGGTCACCAAAAATAATAGTAGTAAACATAATCAATGTGACCAGAAACAAAATAAACTCCTATATTAAGTCTTCAACCGAAAATAAAATTTAAAAAACACGCACATACACGGCAGTTTTCAGTTTTTAGGTATCCCTTTAGCTCATGCATAAAACAAGCTTCTGCAATTTTTTCTTTATCCATCTTATCGTCTCTTTTTTGTCCCCCCTGGAAATTCCTTGCTTTCCTTTTTCATTTCGGTTGGTTAATTAAACTTTGATCCTTTTTTCCAGTGGTTTAAATTAAGGAAAGGAAAAGGAATATAATATGACCGTCCAGATTTAAATTTAAAGTAGAGAAGCGCCCACGGAATAATCAAGCAGGTGTAAAGTAAGTATGACACCGTCAACCACAGCGAAAAAGATAGTAACCTATTGTTGAAGCTTGTTAGTTATATCCTAATAAAAAGCTCACAACTTTTACCAAAAGAAAGATATTATCTCTGCATGGATGCCTCCAAAAGGCATGATATGCAAGCACACTGCTACATGCTTGTCACTCTTTACTCATCATATGGATTCTTTTGTATTTTAAACTTTATCTTTAATGAGTAGGAGCGGAGCAAGTGTTGGGAATGGGTTCGGATCCATTACACTTATTACTTAGAGAATCCTATATATTTTATTGCATATTCAATAACTAAAAACAAGTTATAAATTCAATTATAATTTAAAGTTTACAAATTCGTAAGGCATAGATATAAAATTGATATCATTATCATAAGAATAAAAATACACATTTAAGCGGAAGTAGCAGTCAATGAGAGTAAAGCAAGAACAATAAACTTTAAAGTTGACACCTCAATATAAGTCCGTCACTAAGTATCAATATGTAATTTCACGAATAAAGCTTGAAAAGAATAGAATGTAAACAACTAAATGAAGATCACACTTGAATAAATTAAAAGGATAATAACAGAATTCAAATTGAAGCCTCAACAAGGATATGGTGTATCTGCAAGGGCGGCTATTTAATTACAGTTTTCTGGTAGATGTATGACCACTTAGCCGCTGCAGCCCTCTTTTCTTTTTTGTTCAGATTCGTTTATTCAACTATTCATATTATCTCATATTACATGTTACGTTATGCACAACAACACCATCCAATAACCTATTCCAGAATCCTGACAGATGACATGACACAACAAAAGATATTACCTAAATTTCTAAAATGATACTTTCAATGAACAAAATAAATTAGATGAGAGAGATAGTCCGGTCAACTTTTTTATTTTTGATTGTTCCTAGGCAGGAATAGCAACTAGCAACCAATTCTCAAGCAGCCTTTTCCTTCCATAAACCTCATTCTACATTTCTAGTCCAACTTGCACACTTGCACTCTTATGGAATTCCCTCCAATAACCCTAATAATCATCGATTACTCTAGCTAGTTATTATGGTTACTTGATTTTAAATTTTATTGTTACATCAAATTCATTAGATTGTTTTTTCTTGTGAAATAGGTATACGACATTGAGTAATTAGAATTAAGAAAACAAGGAAGATTATTTTTGACAGACAACTTCTTTTATCGTACTTGGGCAAAATTAAGGAATTTTTTGGTTATTAAGAATTGATTAGTGACTTTATATTCGTAAGTAGCCAACCTTTTTGCACACACCTCTATCGTTCCCTGATGTCTTAATTTAAAACCAGATTATCCTTTATATCTTCTAGAAGTATCGAGTTCGATGCATAAAATGTTACTGCAGAAATAAAGACTATAGGAGTGATATTTCAGTCACTTTTGCACTGTAAGTTTGCATTTTCTAAAATCTAGAATCGATAAATTCAAAATTTTATTTCCGCATGGAAATGGACTAAGAGTCTAAAAGATATGGTTCTAGAATCGATAAATTCAAAATTTTATTTCCGCATGGAAATGGACTAAGAGTCTAAAAGATATGGTTCTGCCGTCAACATTCAACATGACTGTACTCACAGTTTTTCAGATCGACTTGCTACCATTTCAGGCTCCATAAAATGATTCTTGGTTAATGATAATATTAGAGAATAAACTTGATCAATTTTAGTTCGTTCTACAATGTTTTTTATTTCAAGGTATAAAAATCGAATTAATATTCTTCTAGAAGTATCGAGTTGCATGCATAAAATGCCACTACTGAAATAAGACACCTGGATAATATCATAACAGGTGGCCATTTGGGCGGTTATTTTTGGCGGTTTTAACTAATATTTGGGCGGTTATTTTGTTTGTGATGTGAAAATAATTAAGGAGTTTATGATTTTCTGTTGAAATATTTGTTTACCTCTTTTCCAAAATGAGTTTAAACTATATGCACTGTTAGTGTATAAATTTTATACCAGGTAGTAGTAATTTATTATAGTAGGTTATTACTTTTTTATTAAAGTAAAAAAAATTTTCCTTCTCAAAATTACAAACTCTATCTTTTTTTACTTCTTCCCTCGTTGCCCCTGGCCCGCCCCATTCTTTCTCTCATCCTCCATCTTCCTCATTCTCTCAAATTATAATGATTTAATAATTCATCTATTTTTTCTATCACGCGCCTCATATACATAATGTTTATCTGAAATATTGATGTACTAGTTGTTACTATGATTATTTTTTGGTAAAAATTCAAAAAATTACACAGCTTAATAATATATTTTAAGTTGGTCCTTTTTCTCCAAATTCACATATATTCAATCTGCAATTCTACATAATAGATAGGGGAAAGGACAAAAACGACACTTCAAATTAAACTATTTCCATCTAAATGGCCATGGAAATTAAATTCCACTTTCTAGCCATTTCAATTTTACTGGCTTATTTTATACCGCTTCTACTCACCTTCTATACAGTTTCTATACAAATCTTATACATATAAATATTCTATATGAAAATTATACAGTTTTGATACACAATTTATATAATAACTCTACTTTTTATTACACGTTTTATACAACAATTATATAATTTTCATACACTGTCTATATATTTTTTATATATATTTTATACATATACATATTTGATAGAACTATACAATTTCTATACATATATCTTATATAAATACATATTCTATTTAACAATTATATTATTTTTATATAATTTAATTATTATTTTTAAATAATTAAAAAAACAGAATATTTGATTAGTTAAAAAATTTCTAGCAAAAAAAAATAGAATATTTTTAAAAGGTTTTAATTGCCTAAGTTGAATACTGTATCAGTATTATATATAGACTGTATCAGTATTGTATATGAATTGTATACGGACTACGTAGGCCAAAATAACTCAAATTAGAAATTAGGAAATGGATATAAAGCGAAAATAGTACATCCGACTGGCCACTTTTTAAAAAGTTTTCAAACTTAGGCTATTTATTTTAAAAAGTGCTATAAAATGTCCTTTTTCCTAATAGATATTCATAAAGCTTGTTAAATTAGATTAAACTGAAGTTAGAAAATAAAAATGATCTATTTAATTCAAATCAAGAAATTTTTAGAACCTAATTATATTTCATGATAAACAAAGAATACAAAAATTTCATTAGTGATTCAGTCGATAATGTTGAGAATTAAATTATCAAAAATAAAAATAAATTTAAAATTTGGAATAATTTTAGTAAGCATATAAATAGAATTCTTGTTGCCTTTAATGTCTTTTCTAATGAAGTACAATTATAAGGAAATAACTACTTACTAGTTATCAAAGTTACTGTGATTAGTTACCTTTAAAATTATCTGACAATGTAAGAAATTTAGTATACATACGCATACAATACGTTTAGACATTATTTAAAAGGATAAATTCCTTAATATCAAACTAATAAGTCCCTTTCTATAAAAAAAAAAAAAATGTTTTTCTTGATTATAGAGTACGTAAGTATATTTTTAGAAGTTGGTAATTGAAAGAAAAAAAGTAAAAAGTAATGCAATTAGTTATTAGTTAACACCTCTCACAAGTTGCGTTGCCTAAAGCGAAGGTCTTTACCGTAGGTAGACTGGGCAGGACGGGGAACGGGAAAAGTACTAGTGCTTGCTGGGTCCCCTCTCAACTTGTTTCATCTTTTATCATCAATTTACAGTACGCAACAATAAATCATTCCTCCCATTCAAAATAAATAAAATTTTGACATACTTTTTTATGATTTAAAACGAAAAAGTTTTTTCTCAAGTTTAAAGTTGTATTGCTTTTTTTTTAAAAAAAACTTATCTTTTAGTTAATGAGTTTTCAATCGTCTCTAATTTTTTTAAAATAGAAGATATACAGAAAATGAGGGTGTATATATCACACTCAATGACCAATGATTTGTTGTCAATTCTAAGTCAAATGAGAAATAGTGTCACTTTTTTTTTTTTATCGTAATCGTATCAATCTACATTTCTGATCGAAAGTTTCATTTGTCCGAAGGCGAGATACAATTTTCATTATCCACTGATGGACCACATAATTACAGATAGCAAAGATTCGTCTCTTACCATCTTCCTCAATTATTTAAGCTAACTGACCTGTCATTAATGAAATCCCAGTCTCCTAATAAGGAACGAAAGTTTGAACCTACTGACTTTTCAAAATAGTCAAGAACTCCATTAGCAAATTAATATTAATTAATAAATTACCTTTAATTGATGTTATTGATCAACTAACGGTGTATCATACCTTGGATGATAATTTCAGTGTATATTTGTGAAAAGAGTTTATTTAATTCATATTTAGTGAATTGGATCACTCATATTTTAAATGAGTAAATATGGACTTCAGTTCATTTTAAAAGTTCATACAAATATGAACAAAATGGATAAAATATGGGTACCCATTTAAATACAGAGATTACCCCACTTATGCTTAAAGTTTCAGTTGTTTTTTTCTTTTCTAGTTTCTCTTCTTCCTCTTTTTTTCTTTTTTCCCCTTTAATTTACTTTTTTCTTTTTCATTTTTATTTTTTACTCATTCCTTATAGTTTCTTTTTTTCCTTTCTTGTTTTTTCATCTATTTTTTATTTTTTTATTTTTATTTCTTTTTTCTTTGTATTCTTTTTTTTTTCGCTTTTCCCTTTTTCATTCTTATTTCATCATTTGTATTCGTTTGAGACCTACATGAGTTAATAAATAAACATAAACTTTTAATTATCCCATTTAGCCTATATAATTCATAATATCTCTTATCAATTAAATATAATTCACAGTCTCACTCCTTTATTATTATTATTTTTCTATCTTTTATTTCTCTTTTTTTTGTGTGTTTTTTCTTTTTTTTTTTTTCCGTTAATTTACTATTTTTTTCTTTCTTTTTTCCTTTAATTTACTTTTTTTTCTTTTTCATTTTTTCCACTTATTTTTTACTCGTTTCTTACACTTTTTTTCTTTCTTTTTCATCATTTTTTTCTTTTTCAATTTTATTTCTTTACATTCTTTTTTTTTTGTATTTTCGTTTCCCCCTTTTTCATTTTTGGTTCGTCATTTTTGTCATTTTTCTTATTTTTTTATACTCTTTTCCTCATCTCTTTTTTGTCATTGCATTTTATATTTTTTTTTACTTTAAATTTATTTGTATCATACTATATATTTTCAATAAATTTATTATTTGTATTTGAATAGTTTAGTTGTCAATATGTGTAATTTGTTATTTGTATTTATATACAAATAAGTTTATGAATTAAAATCAACATGAGTTGTGGTGCAGTGGATAGAGCTGCTCCACTCTTAACCAGAGGTCGAGGTTACGACCCTGGTTATGGAGAAAATTCTGTTGGGAGTGCTGACACCTTAATGGGACCTGCAACGCCCGATCCGAATTAGTCGGGGCTCCAATACAGGCACCGGATGAAAAATAAAAAAAAAAGTATATGAATTAATTGTATTTTCTTGAGACTAAAATATATATGGTTGAGGATCCACATAACCCTTGAATTATAAATGTTGGACGAATATAAATCAATATACACTTATGATATTTTCGTTATCATAAAAAAAAAAGGAAACCAAAATTAGAAAAAAAAAAAAGGTAGAAAGAGAGTTAGAAGTTAGAGACAGAAGAGAGAAAAAAGCATAAAGAAACAATTGAAGAAAAAAATACAAAAAAGGAGAAAAAAAAAATGATGGTGAAAATAAATATATTGAGTGATTACGATATTTTAGTTATCATCCATAATTTGTAGACTTAACCATATTCTTCGAAAATAAAAAAAATATAAAACATAAAATACAGCCAAAAAAGAAAAAAATGAGAAAGAAGTAAAAATAAAAAATAAAAAATAGAAAAAAAGAAAACTAAAAAGGAAAAGGAAAAAAAATGAAAAAAGAAAGAGAAACAAAGGGTAGAGGATAGAGATAGAAAAGAGAGAAAAAAAGAAAAAAAGAAGAAAACTAAAGGCTATATATAGAAGAGAGACAAAAAAAACAAAAAAAAAATAAAAAAAAAGTTAAGTTGATATGATACAGAAGTTTTAAGTTTTTGACTTAGAGTTAAAGTGGATTGAAATTATTTTTACCCAATTTATATTTGACCAAATCCATATTTACTCATATTTATATAGGCAAATTGCAATCCAAATTATTTTTGCTCGATTCATATTTAACCCATTCAAATTCAATCTAATTTGCCTATTTTCCACCCCTAATCATACCTCAAAAAATTGATTATTATGGAATAGAGGGAGCACAATTAGTAGCAATTTTCTTTTAGTAACCGAACAAAAATAAAAGAAACAGAAATAGGATTCAAGTCTAGTTTTCCTTCGGTTTAGCGGTCCAAACAAAAATAAAAAAGTAAAAAAGAAACCGGTTTTTCCCAATAAGCAACCAAAAGAAAAAATAAATTTAAAATACTGTTTGCCCTCTCAGCTCTCCTCCCCGTAACATCTATTTATTCCCACCTCAGTCCCTCCTTTTTTCTCATTGCAATTTCTCCTCCAACAAAATCCTCTTACTTTCCCCCCCTCAAAACACACACACACACACACACATTGAGGTTAGTGCTCATATATAGGTATCCAAAAAAGTTCCCAACATTTCTCAATTTTGAGGAAAAATGTCAATTTTGTGGTTCTCCATAATTGGTCTCATTTGTATATTTATTAATTGTGTTCATGGCAATGAAGGAGGATGGATTGAAGCTCATGCAACTTTCTATGGTGGTGGTGATGCTTCCGGAACCATGGGTATGCTCGCAACTTCTTTATACATAGCAGAGTCAGAATTTTTAATTCATGTATAAATTATTTATAAATATTAAGTACATTCTTTAATGCCGAGTACAAAATTTAAGTCAAAGCTATTAAGTTCTGTCGAATTTGTAACTACAATGGTGACTGTGCCTTTGCTTTTTTCCATATTTGAGTAAAAGATTTATATTTAATCCTATAACTATAAATCAGGTGGAGCATGTGGTTATGGGAATTTGTACAGCGAAGGATATGGTACAAACACAGCAGCATTGAGTACAGCACTATTCAACAATGGGCTGAGTTGTGGAGCATGCTTTGAGCTTAAGTGTGTGGGTGATTCGAAGTGGTGCCTTCCAGGCTCAATAGTGGTCACTGCAACCAATTTTTGCCCTCCAAATTTTGCTCTTCCAAACAATGCTGGTGGGTGGTGCAATCCTCCTTTGCATCATTTTGACCTCTCTCAGCCTGTTTTTCAACAAATGGCTCAGTATAGAGCTGGGATTGTCCCTGTTGCTTATCGAAGGTAAGAGCCTATGCTGAGTTTAATTTAAAATCTTGAATCTAATAAACAGTACCTCATGTGGTTCTTGTTTTTCTCGTTTTATTTTAGTATTTGTTGAAAAATCTCAAGTTGTCCTGTTTTTGACTTTTAAGGGTTGCGGTAAAGCTAGTTGACAAGATGAGAATAAAAAAATTGACATATCGCCACACAAATATTATGATACAGTATATTTTAGACTACAAATTCTTTAATGTTTTACTCTTTTTTCAAAAAGAATGACACTAAGTTATAAAAAATAAAAAAGATTTTTAAATTATGTGGTTCTATATTAAAATTATGTCAAGTTTATCAAAATGTCATTTAACTTATGATATTAAATATGTCACTTGAAAAGTTACTATTAACAAAAAAAAAATGAAAAGGGTTAAAAAAAAATAGATTTTTTTTAAAAAAAACAAAGGGAGTAATATTTATGTGGACTTAAGTCCGGTATGCTCGCAAAAATAAAAATGAAAAAACCCATCTTATGCGGGGACAGACCTAACTTATAAGTTATGAATTCACCTGAACTCAAATAGATTTTGCTTAGACCTTCGTTAACAGAATCTATTAAATATTTGTGTATGAACTCAGTTGTCGTTGTATATTGCTATCCTGATTTATTAATAAAACCCAAAATTCTCCAAAAAAAAAAAAAAAAAAAAAAAAAAAACCTATAAACTTCAAATTTTGAATTAAGTCCCACCAGGAAACTGGCCTTTTGGAAATTCCTGTCTTTCAGTGGTGTCATATCCCGTGAATCGCTAGTAGTTGGTTACATCTCGTGAGGGTAATTGGGACCCAATTGATTGTTTGGTTATATGTGCCCATTTCCCCAAAAAAGATCATTTTTTCCCAACAAACTTGTAGCTGAATCGGGACATGTAGCATCACGAGTTTCAAATGTTGTTGTCTTGGCATTTAACGTTATTAATGCAATGCAGGGTACCATGCCAGAAAAGGGGAGGCATCAGATTCACAATGAATGGTCACTCGTATTTCAACTTGGTGCTGGTGACCAACGTGGGAGGTTCAGGAGATGTCAATGCAGTTTCAGTTAAAGGGTCTAGAAGTGGCTGGATGCCTATGTCACGCAATTGGGGTCAAAATTGGCAGAGTAATTCATTTCTTGATGGTCAAATTCTCTCATTTAAGGTTACTACAGGTGATGGCCGCACTGTTATCTGCAGCAACGCTATCCCTGCTGGATGGTCCTTTGGCAAAACTTACACCGGCGCACAGTTCAATTAGGGATCATTTGATAAGTAAGAATATAATTAAGAAAATAAATCTATTGCAAGTGTGATAAATTAGGACTACTACTTATTAGTGTCGATGGGAAGAGCTTATTTTAAAGTGGCTCTAAACCATTTTCTTCTTCTTATTAATTTGTGAGTTTTATGATGGTTATTAAGATATGAAGTGATAAGTTTCTGTCTAATGGTCATTTTAGGGAGAGGACAGAAATTAGGGGCAGAGGTGGTGGATTTTATTGTCACCACCCGCCACACTACTTCATTATATTGTTGGGGATTAATTACTAGCATAGAGGTACTAAAACTATTTTCGTTTTTTGTTATTTCTTATTTTGGTTGTATGAAATTGGAGTGGATGTTAGAAATTACGAAAAACAGTTTATTGTGGTGCTTTGGTTTTATATTCCGGGGGCGGATATAGCTCATTGTTGCATCAACCTGTTATTTTGACTTGAACTATACATTATGATTAAAATTTTAACAAATACATTATTTTGTGAATTTTTGAATTCAAATGTTAGAACTAGACAAAAGTTTGAATGAATGAAATTCAAATTCGACGTCTGTTATGTTATTCCTCATAGGAATCCACAAAAGCTATGCAGAACAGAAGTGTGTCCTTTTCGCAACCTTCATTTGCGTGCGGTTTCAGATTGTAAAACGGTTGATACCGTGTCTGTTTTTTCCCTCAAACAAAAGAGCAAGAAAATGAATTTAAATAAAACAGTTACTTTTTTCGTCTCAAATTACTTGAGATATTTTTTATAAGTTAATAAGGAATATAAATAGATTAATATAAAATAATCCTAATGAAATTAGACGATTTTTTCTCAATTAATATGAATATAGTTGAAAAAATATAATTAATCATCTCTTGAATTCTTAAACATGATAAGTAATTTGAGACGAAGAGAGTAATCCACTCGAATTTAACCAGGAAACAAGAACTTTTGAATATCGTCTTTGCTCTTTTTATTTTAATTTGTTTGTTTAGTTTTAATTTGACATAAGTAGAAAAAAAAATATTTAAATTTTGTGATCTTAAGAAAGGACGATTTGATGCACTAAAGTTTCCGCTAGATGCGAAGTTCGAAAGGGGCAGAAATACGCGGATCTATTTTACGCAGTATTTCTTACATTTTTACAAGAGGATGTTTCCACGACTTGTAGCATAACCTTCTTTTTCACGTGGCAACAACTTTATCAGTAACTCCAAGGCTACCATTTAATTTTATGATCTTAAAGTAAAAATATGTAGAATGTATTGAATCCCCCCCCCCCCCCCCTTTAATTTTATAATTTTAAACATGATACATGAAAAGTTAAAATATAAAATTATCAAAAAAAAGATATTTTTTTTAAAATGAATAAGAAATGAAAGTAAGACAAACAAATCGACCTTACAGAGCTTTACAAGTTAACCTTATTTACTTCAAGTAAAAATTAGGGAAAAGGACATCACATAACTCTTTTGAAAAATAATGGTTAATAATGGCCCACATTTTATTTTTTGCACAAAACTGACACTTATTAGCCCTTAGGTTGTTAGGTTGTTTTAAATGTCATTTATTAGCCCTTGACACTTAGGCTGTTTTAAATGTCATTTATTAACCCTTCATTTAATAAGGCACACGTTAAAGGAAAAGGCTTACAGTTGTATACTTTTCTTTTTGAAGTTGGTTTTCGAATAGGATTTTGTGACTCTTTATTCTTTCCATAACCACTCTTATTTCTTCTTTCTTCTTTCCATAACCAATCTTCTTTCTTCTTTCTCTCCTTTCTTCAATCTGTGATAGTTAACAACCCAACAAAACTCATATCTCTTTTCTTCTAGTTTTAAATTTTTTCAATTAAGAACCCAACAAAACTCATATTTTTTTTCTTTTAATTCTTAATTTTTTCTATTTAGGTTATCTAAATTGAATTGAGTTTGTGAATTGTGTGGGTGGATGAAAAATAAGATAAAGGAATGAAAGAAGAAAAAATATACAAAATCTAGAAGTTGATTGGGATGGAAGAAAAGGGCTATTGTGTTGAAGCTAAAGTAATAGTGGATAGGTATGTAACGAAGAAACTTGAAGGAAATGGATTGTTTTTGAAGAAAAAAATATGTTTTATGATTCAAGATTGCATAGGATTGATTATCGATGGAGATTTCAGAGAAATGAAGGTTTGTATATGATGTGTATAAAAACAGTATGTTTAAAGTTTGTATATGATGTGTATAAAAACTGTATAAGATCTGTATATTTACGGTTTGAATATGATGTGTATAAAAACTGTATAACAACTATATATTTATGATTTGTATATGATATGTATAAAATCTGTATAAAAACTATATATTTAAGGTTTGTATATGATGTGTATAAAAACTATATAAAAATTGTATATTTAAGGCTTGTATATGATGTGTATAAAAAATGTATAAAAACTGTATATTTAAGGTTTGTATATGATATGTATAAAAATTGTATTATATAGAATATATTTTCTATATATGATCTGTATAGAATTTGTATCATTATTGTATAGAATATGTATATCTATAGGATGTATATAAACTGCATAAATATTGTATAGAATATTATCTAAATAATTATTTTACCTAAATAGTGAACAAAATGTGTATAGCCTTTTGACAAAAATAAAAGACACG
>NC_061113.1:256460329-256478298 GCF_002878395.1 Capsicum annuum
AGAAAATTACTGGACTAGGCCTGAACTGAAGAGGCCCAATTACTGAAATTGGCAAATAATCACTTTTTGTAAAGTTTTAGCGGCAACATCAAAATCACTTGAGATTTGCCACTCGTAATGCAAAAAATATATTGCGACAGTGAGATCTTTACCTAAAATATGAAAAAAAAAATCCAATATTGTGTGTGGAGTTTCAAAACTTTTCATACCTACAGGTAAAACTCCTAAACCAAATTTCCACGCTGCAATTTTTATAGCCAGACTTTTTTAAACATTAGGATACAACCATGGAGTTTTAACTTGTAGAAGTAATTTCTGTCACATTATTTTCACTCATCATGCCTATTTTTAAACTTATAAATCCTATCATTATTTCACTCGTGATGCTTAACTTTATGATACTTACTTCAAACTCCACAAAGAATCGAAGTTTAAGACACCATAAACTTTTCGAACTCCCAATTGTCAAACTTTTAAATTCTGACACCATGAAATTATTCCGTATTTTAGCTGAACATGTTTTTGTTCAAATATTACTTTTGCATTAAAAAAATAACAGCTTTCTATTACACTTGAAACATGGCTAAAATTTAATTGAATACTCAAAAACTACCCATCCCACCCAATTTTTCTCTATCATCAAGTCCAAATAGTGAAAACCACCAGAATCTCCCGGTTAGATATCTTTTGACAGGACTAACTTTGAGTCAACCAATTGTCACATCCTCATTGGATATAAATGATTCCACATGGCAAATATCTTTTCACTACACATATTCCCAATTTTCCATTTCCATTTCCATTTCCTTCTCTATAAAAATCCTTAATATCTGCAAGGCAATTTTTGGGTCCCTCATCATCTATTCAAACCAACAAAAATAAAGAAAGAGATTTGAAGATATGGAAGCAAAGATAAGGTGATAAGGCCCATTTCTTCTCATTGGCTACTATCAAATTCACAACCAAATCCAACCGTTCAATTCCTAAAAATCTTGTAGTCCCACTTGTCACTCTTCAAGATTGAACTAGAGCCACAATTATACCTTAGAAATGGCAATACAAATGCATATACAAAACATACAAAGTTCTAACTCAACCTTAAACTACATTGCCATTTCTCCCAACATCAACAACAATAACAACTCTTCAAGTAGGAAAAATGGCAACTGTCACAACACAAGCTTCCGCCGCCATTTTCCGGCCATGTGCCACAAGAACCAGGTTCCTTACTGGGTCATCTGGTAAATTAAACAGAGAGGTCTCTTTTAGACCCTCGACTTCTAACAACTCATTCAAGGTTGAAGCTAAGAAAGGTGAATGGCTTCCAGGCTTAGCCTCTCCTGCTTACCTTGATGGCAGGTACACACATGACACATGACATTTTTTATTTAGTGGTTTCTAACCGTTTATGTCATCTAAAAGCTAAAACGTTTAGAGTGAATACATACTTACTTTTTAATAATTATGTCTCGACACATCCCTTATGTGTAGGCCTTTTATGAGCTAATAAACATGCGATAAAATTATTTAACGACCTTTTGTATCACGTTAAATTGTGTGAATCATCTAAAAGCGAGAGAGAATATGCCTCTGATTACTTCATTGTATTATGTCTCAACACTAACCTTGATCTGATACCGAAATGGTTACTTTGTTTTTGTAAGTCTCCCAGGAGACAATGGTTTTGATCCGTTGGGACTTGCTGAGGACCCAGAGAACTTGAAATGGTACATCCAGGCTGAACTGGTGAATGGTCGTTGGGCTATGTTGGGTGTTGCTGGGATGCTGCTGCCTGAGGTTTTCACTAGCATTGGGATCCTTAACGTGCCCAAATGGTACGATGCTGGAAAAGCGGAGTACTTTGCATCTTCATCCACCCTGTTTGTGATCGAGTTCATCTTGTTCCACTACGTCGAGATCAGAAGGTGGCAAGACATTAAGAACCCAGGATGTGTCAACCAAGACCCTATCTTCAAGAACTACAGCTTGCCTCCTAATGAATGTGGATACCCTGGTGGTATTTTCAACCCACTCAACTTTGCAGCAACTGAAGAGGCCAAGGAGAAGGAACTTGCTAACGGTAAGTCATTTAAACGGATGTTCACTTTCTAAATGACACTACATATTTATCTATATACTTGAATTAGGCTCATTTTCAACTGGGATCATTTGCAGGGAGATTGGCTATGCTGGCATTTTTGGGATTCATAGTGCAGCACAATGTCACTGGAAAGGGACCTTTTGACAACCTTCTGCAGCACCTCTCTGACCCATGGCACAACACTATTATCCAAACACTCAGCAGCAACTAGAATATCTCATGGAAACTGGATTGAATATATTGTTAAGTACCTTGTAACCATGTTATGGATTTTGATCACCAATAGAGCTTTGTGGTAAACAAGGAAACCTTTAATGTACAGCGTTTCTTATTCATGTTGTTCCCATTAACTCATCAAAAGAATGTTACTTGCGCTCTTGTTAGCATACCTCCTTTAGCTAGTTCTAGATGCTCTTCGCGACTTGGATTTGGTAAAGGAAAAAGCTTTCTTGTTGTAGTTCAATTTGCCTCTTAATATCAAAACAAATCCCATTAATTTATTGAAGCAAAGTAAAATTGGTCTTTTATTCGGATCTCATTATTGAGCAAACTCTTATTCTACTTCCACCATGTGTGGTGTCGGGGCTTACTAAGCAAAACATCTACACACATTTGAACGCTATTACCTATCAACAACCTCTGCGCTAGTTAATGTGACCTATATCCTCCATTCAATCACACTGCACAGGATATAAATTCAAAAAACAAGTGAGATTGAGTAAGAAAATTTAGACCACACAGGATCAATTATATGACAGTATATTTGGAGATAGTGGTTTGTTTCATGGATTAATGTAAGACTTGCATTCAACATATTCAACTATCAAAGAAAATAAGGAAACACGCTTGAAGTAGATAAATTCCATTTGTAAGGGGACCAATTAACTGATAAATGGAAACATCAAATTACCTGTGGATATGATTTTTCATCAAAATTCGGATCACCAATGGCATCAGCTGCGCTATTATTGATTGAATCCACAGACCTAGGCAGACTAAAATTTCTTTGAATTTCATACTCCATCCAATTTTCTTTCAAATTGACATTACTTTGAGGAGCTGATATTTTCCTTTCCAGCAGATCAAGATTATTGTTGGGAGTGTACGAGTATTGCTCACTTAGTTGCTGTCTCAAACATGCTATACTATTTAGATCATCCAAGACACTGTCATCTAGCATGGCCCGTCTTGCTTGATCAACTTTTTCAGAGTCCAGAACACCAGAAGAATTTGCAACAAATATACAACGGTCATCAATCAATTTGAATGTAAGATAATTGCTAGAGTTGTTTCGTGCAATGTAAGGGGTTACCAAAATTCAGTAACTTCCAAGTGTGTAATAATAAAGATTGTAAAACGGGAACAACATAAAGATGCTGAATACATATGGTTGAGTACTGACTCCTGGGGAAGAACATTTGGTGCCATAGGGAATGGCATGTGCTCGATATTATTTGTTTGATGCCACGGATTTGTTTGTCCATCTTGTTCACTGTTCATCAAAAGATGCATGTGCATCGTGTTCTGGAGGTGTTATACGACATAAAAATGAAGAGGCATTCAGCTACTATTTACTCAGTGTAAAATGTGTAAATAACAAAATGTAAGAGACTAAAACAGAAACAGGACGGAAGGGCAAGGGGAAACTAAAGGGTTTGCTTCCTGGCTAATGCAATCTAAAGGGGAAAAAATATCATCCCAAAATATTCTTACGCAGCTGACTCTAGAAGTCACTATGCAGTTTAACATTGAATCACCATCACCTATTTATCAACTAAGTTCCAACCAAATTCCATATTGAGGCGAAAATATATACTTCATCAACAGTATGACTGTTTTCTAAAATTTGTTGCTGCACAAGGATCACCAAGTACCACCAAAACCAAATACTAGCATTAAACAGTTTTTGGAAAGATTACCTTCCGAACATGAACTGCATTAAGTAACTCCTTAGTGCACACTCCATCAGGTCTAGATCTTTCACCCTATTTATCTTATCATGATTGCTCCACCAGGTACAATGACGCATAGAGTAAAGTCAATACAAGATGAATTATAACATCGTGCATTTCCCATATTATTTAGTTCCAACTGCATAATATCTCAATCTTGGAACCATCATAAGTGGATTAAGATTAAAGCAACTGTTGGTGTATAATGACACAAAATATTATTAATTGGGTCTACAAACAAGATTATATTAATTGCGTATGGATGTCCAATAAAAGCGTTCAAATAAAAGAATTAATTAAAATTTTCAATTGTTCTTTCAGATACATTAAAAAAGCAAATGCAAGTTACAAATTATTCATCCTACCCAATGTAGATGGAGGCATGTCAACGCATTATCTGGGCAAACACCTAACAACAACGACCCAGCGTAATCCCACAACGTGGGGTTGCCCAAAGACCTAAATAAGCTTAAAAGAAAATACACAATTTTGTTGATAGTTACATATGGTCACAACTGAACTGAATCACAGAGATGTAGTTGCAAAATTTTAGCTTTTTCCATTGGAAAAGCTAAGCTGATTTCAGTTCAGCGATAAACTACAACTTTGAAAAAGTATATTCAATTATGGCAACATTTGAAGACCAAAATAGAAACCGGAAAACAAAGAATGCAGAACTATACTTGAGTCTCATTTCTACATCAGTAACCCTTGATTGCAAGACTTTCACTTGATTGTGCAATTCGTGTCAGAACCACTTTGTTTTTTTTTTTTAAATTATCCACAACACCACAACTGTAGCCAAAATAGTGTTGAGAGGGTAAAAGATGCATATCGCTGCAACAAAAGAAAAAAAAGGGAGAAAATGCTTTACGAATTTGAAAGAAAGAATTGTTTTCAATAGGTACAGAGTTGAAGAAAACGAACCTCAATACAACTATATACCTAGCATCTAGAAACTCTTGCACACTCATATCGTTGTCAAGCTTCTTAAGAGTTTCCTAAATATCTGTAGAATAACCATTGGCATTGTTATTACTTTCAACTGGATTTAGAAATGACAACAAACCACAGAAAGAGGAATAATCAGATTGGTGATGAATATCAAACTTACTTCAAGGCCCTCCAACTTCCTGTTTTAAGTTCAAGATTAACAGAAATTGGTCATTTGACATCTATATCTTACTCCTACATAAGACTAATCCAAATAGACAAAACTGTTTTTGTACCTTTTTGTCTTCTCTTGAGGAGTCAATTGAGCAAATTTTGCAATTATTTCATCATAATTGTTGAAAATATACAACAGAAATTCGGGATTGAATAATCCTATAGTTTACCATATATGATGAAAAACCTGTATAGTTACTCTCAGACCAATAAAAAACACATAGAACTAAATCACAAAACCAACTGTAATCAAAGTCTAGAAGTAGAAAATAGATGTGACTTAGGTTATCTGTACGTAGAGGAGTAAAAGCTCTTCATACCAGGTACTTTAAAATGAGAACATCTCTCACTTTTACCTTTACATTCCCAAAGCGCGATGCTAGAAGTTTGGGGAACTTGCCAAAGACTAAGTGTCCAATAAAGTAACCTTTTGTTTCACATATCCACTCTGAACAGATCAATGATACTATGAAACAAATGCTAACGTCATAGATCATTACATGCATAAAACAATAACAATGACTCTCAACAACAACAAAAACAACAAACCCAATGTATTCTCACAACCTTACCTCTACCTTTCAGAAGGTAGAGAGAATGTTTCTGAGAGATCCTCGGCTGAGCAAACAATGATAAAGAGAGGAAATAGAAATAATATCAAGATAACAAGATACCAAAACAACATGTAGTGATAGAAATCTAAAAATAAGGAAAGCAACAATGATCTCAATGAAAATAAAACACAAAAGTACATAATATTACATATGTAAATTAGCAATTATCCAAATTGGTAATTTAAATAACCAGACTAACGGTGCTAATCTGTGTATGAATGAGGTTTTGGATTGGCAAGACGCAGACAAATTATCTCCTAAGAAATACACCTCGTGCCCAATTCTATCTCCAAAAGTTAGCTCAAGATACGAAATTGGGCAAGACCGGAGATGAATTACACTTACGTAGTCTTCTCTGTTTATATAGATACGTTCAGGAGCGTTTCAATAAAATTAGTGATCTAAAGCTAAATTTTAATAAAATGTCTTACATATATAAATATGCATAAAAAAAATACTACTGAAATAATTTAGAATTGTCTTATTTGTTCTTGCATATTAGTTGTTTCTAGTGTTGTATTTTTTAAAAGAGGCATAACCTTATTAATTTTAGTTAATAAGAAGTTAATTATTTGTTTGTAATGCATTAACTTGGATGTTTTTGTTAAAACTTTATTTATTACTATGAAGTTTAGGTTGTTTTAATTCAAAGGCAAAAAATATTTCTTGTAAAAAATGAGACAGCTTTTTCTTTTTTATTGTTATTATTTTTTAGATAATTTTTGAAAATATATTTCACAATTTCATTATTATTTCAAGTGAGATTGAAATCATAGAATGTACTACTAAAATTTTTGAGGCCACAAAATTTTGGGGCCTAATGCAAAGGGCTTTATTAGCCTTACCCTTGAGTCATCCCTGGTCACGTAATTGGGCACGTAACATTAAATTTATATCATGAGATACTACTGAATCAAGGTTAACAGGAAACAAACTATGTAGTATATCAGTAATAACTTGGTTAGATGGTGGGAGTAATAACTTGATTAGATGGTGGGAAAAACGTACCTTGGTCCGCCTTGAAATAACGATGGCTTTCCAGAGGGGGGAAACATAAGAAGGATAATGTCAATGTCACATAACACAGAAAGCTCATGTGCTTTCTTCCCTTCCCATCCTATAACACAAACAAAATACAAACGTTGTTATAACTATTGTAATGTGTCAATCCTCATTTAGTCTCAATTCAATTACAAGGAAGGCTACTATGTTAAAACTGTGCCAAGCATGCAGTCATTGGCGTAAAAGAGTTTACATGTGTGAACTGTACACTACAGGAATCTCATAGGACTTGAAAAATTGTTTGTTTGGCTGTTACTAAATTTTATCTAGCGTTAAAATTCATCTTGAGATAAAATAATTGAAAAGTGGCATAAACTTATATAATGACTAATTTGGTGTGATATGTCGTTAGCTTATATGTTTTTTCCTCATTTTATCTATCTTACTTTTTAGATTGTTTTATTTATTTTTTATTCTATCTTTTTATAGTAGTTCTATTCTATGCCCCAACTTTTCTCGTAAGTATATTTTTTAAATTATTATTATGTGAAATTATATAATAATGAAAAAACAATACAACATGATATGTTATAAAATAATACGTAGTAACCATTCAAACACAATTTTAATAAATAATATATCTTTTTTTAAAATTTTTTTACATAACACGTTTAAATTATAAATTAAAATATATTTTATAGATAAATAAATTAAAATAGAGTAAGAACTATAAGTATATTAACGGCTGTACCTATCAAAAAGATATCGGCGCACTTTGTAACTAGGGAATACTTTGTCCTTATTTCATCCATGTAACATACCAAACTTGCCGTCCATGAAGTTTTGTCTAAAATGTAATTAGTTATTAGTGTTGCAATTGATGTGTCCAAAAGAAAATGTATACAAAAGTAAATAAGATATGCAGAAGGAAAACTAGAGAACAAATGAGGGGGGATATTATAATAGGACTCTAACTCTCAGAGGAACAAGTGGATGTATGTTTCCAGACAACCCGATATCGGCGGCGCATATTGGATAGTTGTTTACTTCTCACTCTGTTTTGAAATAAATGAATTATTCTGAATATTTATTAATATTTTAAAATAAATGAATCATTAATTTTGTTTTTTCAAATTTATCTTATGATTTGACAATTAATTAACTTTTGAAAAAGTCTTACAAGGTCAGTAATTTTTTTGAATAAAAATAAAAAATTATGTTAAATTTATATCTTTAATATTTTTTTCTTAATTTATGCGTCAAAATCCAATAATTCATTTATTATGAAATAGAGGGAGTATCGTATTGTATTTGTGTGAATAGATATCATATTGTATTGCGATGAGTACAATTTTGGACATGATAATTTGAAAAAAAATAATGACATAATCACACTAAATTGATGCTATATAAAATAAACTTTTTAATTATTATATAATGGTAATTTTTAAAGAGAAGTTTTTGAGTAATTATTAGTAAAGTTGTCTTCGCATAATTAGAAAGTCATGTGTTCAAGTTTTGAAAATGAACTATGACAAAATTACAACCCCAAATTGCATAAGCATACGCCTGTCGCTGCAGTGGTGGAGTCAGGATTGACACCAAGGGGGTTCACAAGTGAACATACAAACTAATCGAAAGGGCAGAGTTCGACATCTACTCTATGTACATAAAAAATAATTTTAATCATGTATATATAGTACAGTTTCTCGTCGATGGGGGTTTGGAAGAACCCCCTACCTTATATGTAACTCCGCTCTTCTGTGGCTGGATCCCTCTCCAGACCATGCACATAATGAAAGTTTTGATACACTGAATTACGCTTTTATATAATGGTGATTTGACAATACAATACGATAAAATTTAAATAATAATCAATATCATTGTTTGAAGTAACAAAATCACACAATCCGATTGGTTGTTGGGGATAAGGACACTACAATATTGATATTAGAATTAAAATTAATAATAAAAAGAAATAGTCATAAATATTGTGTCGTGACAAGCCACTGTCGACTTAACTCCGGTGCATATCCTTTTAGTTGGTCCCAACTACTTCCAAACACGTGCATTTGTGGTTAGAACTCTCCCACGGTTCTACAACTACTTTCAAAAACGTGCACTTATGGCGAAAAGTTTGAAAGTTTTCTAAAACAATTGTCCAAAAAGAACTTAAGAAGAAGAAAAAGGAAAAAAGTTTCTTTTTGATAGTCTATTTTACTCACAGAGTGGAGTGGCTTATATACGTGAAAAATAAAAGCTGCTGCAGCATTGAAATTAATGGAGGGAATTTAATTCAAGGAATAAATTCATCCGTTAAAGAAAAATTAAAAAGACTATCAACAAATAAATTCATCCGTTAAAGGAGAACTGGAAAAAAAACTATTCTAAGAACTAAAGTGATCGAAATGTTACGACTCCTCACAATATATTTTGCACACGTTTGTATTTTTTTTTTTTGGATAAACTCAAAGAAGCTTAATACTTTACATTCTAAACCATTTAATAAAAATGTGTTCATAGGTAACAACCATCCGATGAAGTTTGATTGCCTAAAGCTTTGATTCCATCTAGGATATCATTTTCCCTATCTCCTTCCATTAACCTTGTGTATAAGAAAAGTTCGACTGGACATTAATATTAACGTGATTCCAACTAACGTATTAAGGTTGTTAAAAAATGCGACTGATTCAACCAACAAGAGTTTCAGTTTATTTTGTGTGTGGGGTGGGGGTGGGGTAAGATTTTGCTATTAAATTGTTTTAAGACTGGAATTTCTATTTATTTTTATGATGTGCCTTAACTTCCTTGATTTGAGTTCTTCAAAACACAATCAATCTCAACCTTAAATAAAAGCGGAAAATTACCATACACGGCTAATATAGCATATCCTAGCTATGATAGAATTTTTTGTTGTATATTTTGTGAATAGAGTGAGGTCGATTAGATGATGATTCATACGATTGCCTTTATGCACTTCAAGTTTATTCACTTTTGAGTTTTGACCCAAGGTCAACTTATTTCGTGGCCCATTACAACTTTTTCTTTATTTTTTATGTTAAACCTCCTACGTAATTTAAAAACAGAACACGAAATTTTTAAAAGATTTTGGCTATACAAATTATGAAGCGTTATGCTGAATCATTTTCCTTTTTGATATCCAATTCAAGGTCCAATTCCCAATACTGAATGAACTACATACATCATACCAAACAAACAAACAAACAAACAAACATAAAAAGTCTAGTGGACAACAAACATCCAGCATCTGATATCAGTTGCCCGTCCGAAAAGAAGGAATTATTCTTTTTGGATATTCATCTCAGAAGATAAGATAGATAAGAGTCATTTCTTCTCTCCTTTTTAGGCGGCATTTTGAACCTCTCTCCTTACGGTCGACTTAGCCCATGACCTCCAGATCAAGAAGAGCATGTGGGCCTTACAGAGTGTTTTATTGTTAAGCATAGCCATGTTTTTTTCGATCCACCTAGTTATTCAGCAAATAAATAGCAGTTCTTTAGAGGCAATCTGGTATCATTCACTTATCTGACAACTCCAATGGCTTTCACTCCATGTTCCTCCACATACATAGCAAAATTCAGTTCCACACCTGAATTGACAATATAGATCGACCATATGTTAAACATGTTGATTAGTTAATGTTAAGATCGAGCGTTTTTCGTCATGGTAAAGGCACAACTTTATTTCTTAACTAAGTCAACCAAGCAAGCGTCATGTTCGATCATGACTCCAACCCGGATTTGCCATAGGCATGATATTGGCATTACCTAACATTTAAGTTAATATAAAAATTAAACGAAAAATGAATTAACCTGCAGGTTATGTGTATACAGCCATCAGCCTTCTGCACAAAATGTTTGCAATGAGGGCATCTCATCCATTTGGAGTCATTAGCAAGTTCCTCAACCTTCAAATCATCTTCTCTATCTTTTTCATCCTTTTGGAAATTGTCACAATCAAGCCCAACATGCCAAGGGACACCACACGGGGCGCAGAGCAGCCTTTGGCATGCAGGACATAAACACTCAACTATGTCCTGATCTAGATCATAAATCAGCAGCTCTGAACAATCTTTATAAGGACAATAAAACTTTTCGCAATCAAGAAGAGTTGACTCACTCAATCCCCCTTCCCATTTTTCAAATATATTTTCCGGGATGATGGATTTACAAGAAGCAGGTTCAATTGTCACGCGACATTTCAAACCTGGACAAGTTACTGAGAAAATGTGGTCTTGAATTTTAGACTGAGCATATTGGGCTATGCAATCAGAACAGAAAGAATGATCAGAGCAATTTTCGAGTTTGAACATTTCGCTTGCAACTTTTGTCTCCATACAAATGTCACAGGAACTTTGGGATGATTCAGGGGATTCTTGGATTTCTGATGACATGTGAAGGTGGAAAATTCCTAAGGAGGCTGCAAGAACCTCTTGGAGTTGAAGTTCCTCCGCGCACTCATCATCTGATACTATGAGAGTGCGAAAATCTTCATTTTCATCAAATGTTTTTGAAACTATGTCTGCCATGGAATTGATCACTGGTTGGTTAATTGGAAGATCTCTTGGAGATAATTGCAGATTTGTGATACTATATAAGGGTTTTTACATTGTCCTGTTATTATATAACTGTTATATAATATGATGTCCCGTGACATATGTACGCGTGAAATGTCATTAATTAGAGATAATAGTTAGTAATGAAATTGAATTTGAACACCAAAAGTTACTTGTTCAATTTGGATTTGTATATCTAAGATAGTTGGCTAAATTGCCAACTTGAAGTTAAATTTAGCAACTTAGGAACTAAGTTTGGTGGTTTATAAATAATATCTTTTTGTATATTTTATTAATACAACAAAGTAGTAAAGTAAAAATACTACTAAAATTCTCTTAAGTTCTTTTTTTTTTTTTTTAATTTAATATTAATATTTTATCTTTATTTTATAACAATAACAACGTGTATAAAATAATGGACGAATTAAGTCGTCTTCATTATAGAGTTACACAGAAAATGCTTGGGAAAAAAAACTGAAGACTTAGTATGATGGAAGGGATCAACCTTTTAAATGACATAATCAAAATGCTTTAACTGACATAATCAAAATGCTAAGCAGTTTGACATTTGAAACTTTAATCATTTCCTAATGCTAGTGACGTTTTTCTAGCAGGGCCAAGAATTTGTGTTGTAAAGTGTAGAAATTCAAAATTTGTGGACTAATTCAATTTCTATTAGAATTTTAAAATTGGTGGGATGTACTTTTATCCTTATCGCCCCAAACTTAAATTCCTAACCCAATCCAATCAAAATTTCATTATTTATCATTTTTTATCATCTATTCTTTTTTCTCTCTAATCTATCTAGTTCCTTGTACAATCATATGATGAAGTCTCATCAAACAGTGTCTCTCTAATCTATCTAGTTCCTTGTATAATCATCTGATCAAGTCTCATCAAACAGCTTTTCTACTTCCAGTAGTCACACAATTACAAACTCAAAAGAAAAATTCAAATTCTATTAGAATTCTTGAAGACTACTCTATCATAAACACTGAATTATGTTTATATAAAGGGGCAAAGACATCTCTAAAGTCCCAATAAATTTATGGGATATTCATAAAGAGATTAAGATCTTCGTAATCTCCAATATCTCAAAAATTCACTGGATATTCATAAAGGATCAAAACCTCTACGCCATTAACGGTCTTCGAATTACGGAAGAATTCATATCAAATTCAAATATACCTACGTTTGAGAAATACGGCACGAACAGATTTATGCTCATTTCGTTTATTAATAAGAAAAATTATATTTCTTAATATTTTTATTTGTGATTGTAATTTATTTTTATCGCAGTAAAAGTTATATTGGAAACAAAAAGATTTGAGGAATGAGAAGGAACTTCCACAATTGGACAAAGTCCGAGTCAATTTAAGGTCTTCTGATGTAGAAGTAAATGTGTGGTTGTTACTGGAAAAAAAAATCAATTTTCTATGTTTGGTTGTTTAAATATATTGAAAAAGAAAATGACTGTTATAATTAAAGTAGGAGAACGAAATTTATAAGTAACATTTCAAGTTCATTGTCTGCTCTCCAAACGCTCAACTTCCAAAACCCCACCCCCATCGCCACCCCTGAACCCGTACTTCTTACCCCATAAAATTCTGTTAGATTACATATAAATACTCTTAAAATAATATTATTTTGTTTACTTGCCAAACAATACAAATTAATTAAGAAGTTCACTTATTTTTTGGAGGAAACATTTTCCTCCCTGCCAAACATACCTAAGAGAAAGCTTTGTATAAATTACTCAGTTTTCCACCGCCCAAAGATGATAAAGAAAAAAGTTGGTACCCGCCCATAATCTTCCTTGAGGATCTTAAATTGCTACAGTACTGAAAAAAGAATTAGATGACATCTGATTGAAAAACTGTAAAAATCTGAGTTTGCAAAAATAAAATTGAACCTTCTAAGCTCTGTTTGTCTAGACTCTTTTGACAACAAAATGCGTAAATATTTACATTGTGGAAATGACGATGTTAGACAAACAACTTGTTGTTAATTATATTTTCAAGAGTTGAAATTTTAATTGTTTTGCTCTGACTCGTGATGTTTATATCAATCGAATAAAAGAGGTATCTCAGTTTAACTCTGCTAAATTTACCGAATTCTCTGATCTATAAGCTTCAAAATTCACCAAATTCAATTCCTCAAATTCTGCATGTTCATGTTTACAGGTTGAGACATTTATTTATTCATCATTGGTGTTGGGTTCGAAATCGAGAGGGGTCATGCGGAAGCTTAAAGTTTTGCAAACATGGAGATGATAAATTAGATCACAAAGAAAAATGATAACAAAAACATATTATTCGATATGATCGGCCAACAAGCCTACATATTGAAAACTAAATAAAAAAGATTAAAATCTATTGGGAGAAAATTTCTACATTGTGAGTGTTATTGTGTTATTGTACGAGAAAAGGGAACTTCTATTTATAGATGTCCAAAACCTTTCCTTCAAGAAATAGGTTAGTCAAATATGGAAAAGAATTATATTTTTTCTTTCAGAAAAAAGTAAAAACATTTATGGTTATTTTTATTTTCCTTACAAGAAAAAGTAAAACTTAAATTTGGTAAAAAAAACGGGGCAAAAGTCCTAACAATTGGTACTTTACAAATGCTTTTAAGGTCTAATAATATTAATATTTGTGAAATTATATAGGTACAATCATTTGTCACACCTCTTTTTCGCTCAAAAAATCAAAGTCGAAAGATTTTTCCAATTAAAGTGATGATATTGAATATGGATAAGTTTATTAACAGAGTCGTCACTTGAAATTGAGTTATGGTGTTCCAAGCCACCTTATTGTCCCTAATAAAAAGAAAATGACTCTTTACTGATCTGCGAAAACAGAAGATCGGGTAAGGAATTCTGTTGATCGAGGAAAAGGTGTGAAGCACCCCTCGAGTCTCGTCGTTCAAGTACGGTCGCTTTTATTAACTTATCTTGACTAAAACTATTTTTTATAAATTATGTTAAGGCCTAAAACTACTCATTTATTATACTAAGTATAACTGTCTAAACCTCTTATATTAAATAAATCAGTAAAAAATAATTTTTAAAAGCTATTTGTCAATTATTGTATCCTTGAATTTTTAAACGTCTCAAAAAGATGCGTATGCCTCATTCTTAAATGAGACGAATATTTTTGAACGTGCCTAAAAATTGCCTACGTTAAAGACGTTGATTTATAAATTTCGAGACTATTTTTATTGATTTTATCTTCATATTTTATCTCACTTAATTTCTTAGTATTTAATAACATAATAAAATTGCAAATAAAAAAAAATCTTTCAAATAACATGCCTAATCGTATTATGACCTAACTTATTGTGAACAAGAAAACAAACAAATACCCTGCATTCAATAATTTAAATATAATTAAATAAACTGTATATAAATCCACCGGAGAAAATGAAAGTTATATTATTTAAAATCACACGCCACCTTTTTAATCTTAAATGAACATTTTTGAAATTTAACTAATAAAGACCATAGAAATAATTTAAAACAATAACTAAAGATACACACTTAATTACATATAATAACATTTTTATTGTTATTATTATTTTTATTAATACATATCAATGTTTAAAAAATAATAATAATAAAAATAAAAATAAAACTACAGAGTTAACGGTAAAAATAGAATTTTTATATTTTAAACCATTCCAAATATATATCAATGAGAATCGAAAAATAGATTTGTATATAACTACTTCATAGATCAATGAAGAGAACAGTACTAATAGCAATAAAAATCTTAATAATAATAATAATAATAATAAAAATCTTTCATCATTTCTCAAAAAAAAAAAAAAAAAAGTTATAATTCATGAGTATGAGTAAGCAACTTCAAAACAACAGACCAGTGTGTTCGTGTATTTTTTATTATTATTTTTTTCGATCCGTCCTTTCCGTGTGCATGTGTCTTGCAAATGTTCAGTGTGTGTATGTATTCCTAGTGAAAATTATATACTAATGGGTGAATGTTTTTGGTGAATAAAATATAGCCCCTTTCCATCTATGTATGCTTGTATGCGTTGCTACACCAATATAAACATATCTATAATCTTTTACATTTTTTTTTAAATATCAAACTTTATAGAATTTAATACTCTAATTCACTTTTCAATAACAACAACAACAATAACAACATTTTTATTCAACATTTTTACGTAACAAAATATTTGGATAACAAAATATACTATATAATTTATAATAATCCATTCACATCAACAATTAACTTTTGCACGTAAAAAAAAAATATACGAAGCCAAAAAACTGATTTGATTTCACACTTCGATTTAGGATAATCCAAAAAACTGATTTGATTTCACACTTCGATTTAGGATAATAACAATTATAAAGTAATAGTACAAAAATGAAATAAGAACCTGTTAATGAATCAAAGCAGAAACTTGAATGTCGCTATCGAAACTTGAACGTAATTCGAATTCAACTTCACTCTCTTTTCTCTTTTTTATCCCGTATTCACTCTGTTTGTGTAATTCTCTCTGTTGCCATCTACGTAGAATTTTGGGGAAGGGGGGGAGGGGGGTGAATAGTCCTTAAATAGGATGATTTTGGGGGAGTAGTTAATATCAAATAGGATAGAATTTTGAATCTTTTTTTTATTTTTTTTATAGAAGATAATTAATAATAACAAATAAATAAAAATAATAAATAAATAAATAAAATAAAAATAAAAATAATATAATAATAACTAACAAATTTTTATATTTCCGAAAATATAATAAAAGTTTAAAAATAATCAAAAAATAAATATAATTAAGATAGTACTAAAACTACTAACTTATTTATTTAAACAGAAACATATTTTTAAATTTTTGTATTATTTTAAAAAAATTAGAATAAAATAAAATAATATCCTAAAATTAACTCCATCTAGTTATTTATTTTTTAACTAAAAATTTATCAAAAATAAAATAAGAGTTAAAATAATATCGGACCAAATATCAACAATAACAAACTCAGTGTATTCCCACATAGTGAGGTCTGGGGAGGGGTAAGATGTACGCAATCCATACCTCTACCTCTAAAGAAGTAGAAAGGTTGTTTCCGATAGACCCCCTGCTCGAGACACGGAATACTACACAAATTCATAGTAAAGCATGGAACAAGATGGCATAACTTAAATACGACACCCACAAGTAATAGAAAATAGAGAAAAGTTTACAGATTCGTAATAAAGCATGAAACAAGGTATCATAAGAAGAATAATACCCCCACCAAGTAATTCCCTACACTAGCGACCCAAACTGACCCTGGTCTTCTGCCCTTAATTCGCGTCCTCAAGATCTTCTTATCTAGGGTCATGTTCTTAGTGAGTTGTAACTGCTCCATGTCCCGCCTAATCACCTCTCCTCAGTACTTCTTCGTCCTACCCCTACCCCGTCTAAAATCATCTAAATCTAGCCTCTCACACCTACGAACCGGGGCATCCATGCCCCTCCTCATCACGTGTACGAACCATCACAATCGGATTTCCCGCATCTTATTCTCCACTGGAGTCACACCAACCTTCTCCCTGATAGTCTCATTCCGAACTCTATCCCCCTTAGTCAGCCCACACGTCCAACGCAACATTCGCATTTCCGCCACCTTCATTTTTTAAATGTGGGAGTTCTTAACTGGCTAACACTCCGCTCCATACAACATGGCCGGGCGGACTGCCATCCTGTAGAATTTGCCTTTAAGTTTGGGCGGCACTTTCTTATCACACAACACCCCCGAAGTGAGCTTCCACTACATCCATCCCGCCCCAAAATGGTGCGCGACATCCTCGTCAATCTCACTGTTACCCTGAATCACGGACCCGAGATACTTGAAACTATCCCTCTTACATACGACCTGTGATTCCAACTTCACTACCACCTCATTCTCCATCCTCATGTCATTAAACTTCCATTCCAAATAGTCTGTCTTGCTCCTACTCAACCTGAACCCTTTAGACTCAAGAGTTTATCTCCATACCTCTAATTTATCATTCACATCCTTCGCGTCTCATCAATCAAAACTACATCATCTGCAAAAATTATACACCAAGGCACCTCTCCTTGAATACGCCGCGTCAACACATCCATCACCAAAGCAAACAAAAAGGGACTAAGAGTAGATCCCTGATGCAATCCTGTCAAGACAGTGAAATGCTTTGAGTTTCCTCCAGCCGTCCTCACCTAAGTTTTAACTCCATTATACATGTCATTAATAGTTCTGATATATGCCACTGGGACTCCACCCATCTCCAAGCATCTCCAAAGCACCTCCCTGGAGACTTTGTCGTATGCCTTCTCCAAGTCGATAAACACCATGTGCAGGTCCTTCTTCCTTTCCCTATACTGTTCCACCAACCTCTGTACCAGGTGAATTGCCTCCGTCGTCGAGCGGCTAGACATAAATTCAAACTGATTCTGTGAAATAGACACTATCCGTCTCAGCCTCACCTCGACCACTCTCTCCCAAATCTTCATAGAGTGACTCAATAACTTAATACCCCTATAGTTATTGCAACTCTGAATGTCACCCT
>NC_061113.1:256478398-256595004 GCF_002878395.1 Capsicum annuum
TCTCAGCCTCAGCTCGACCACTCTCTCCCAAATCTTCATAGAGTGACTCAATAACTTAATACCCCTATAGTTATTGCAACTCTGAATGTCACCCTTATTCTTATAAAGAGGGATCATAGTACTCCACCTCCAAGCGTCGGCCATTTTCGCCGTCTTGAAAATTTCGTTAAACAATCCTGTCAACCACCTTAAACCAGCCTCGCCAGAAAACTTCCAAAAATCCACCGGTATCTCATCAGGCCCCATCGCCCTACCCCTTCGCATCCTGCAAACAGCCTCTCTAACCTCCTCTACCTTGAAACGTCTACAATAACTAAAATCCCGACACTCCTCTGAGTGCTCCAGCTCCCCTAACACAATAGCTCTATCCCCTTCGTCATTCAAGAGCCTATAAAAATGCGATTGCCATCTATTCTTAATGTGGCCGTCCTCCACCAACACTGTACCGTCCTCCCCCTTAATGCACTTCACCTAGTCGAGGTCACGACCCTTCCTCTCCCTAGCTTTAGCAAGTCTAAACAACTTTTTTCCCCTCCTTTCTCCTATAACCCCGCATACAAGCTCTCAAAATATAAATATTTAATATCAAAAAATATATATATTAAATTCGGGGAGGATCAAAATCATGTGTCTACAACATTATTGGAGGGAAGTGTAATACTTTCAAGAGAAGATTAAATTAATGTTCGCAGATTTTGAGGGTCTTATTACATTGCCCGTAAGAGAAGAAGAGCCTTGACATAATTGAAAAAATTGTTGTCATGTTATCGGGAGGTGTCCTTGCCTGAAGCCTGCACATAACAGAAGCTTAGTGCCTCGGGTTGTCCTTACTATATCCGTAATATTTAACTTAATTTTTCTGTTATGTTAATTTTATTATCGTAAATAATTTGAGTACATGACAATATTATTAATGGATTTACACCTTTTAAGCTGGATACTTTATGATAGTATCAGCAGTACTTAAAAGTAGTAAAGTATCAAAATAAAAAAAAATAAAAAAACTGAGTCTAACTCTGCTCAGGATCCCGAAAGCTTTGTTCCATGAGTTTCAAAAATTCATGAAATTCAATTCTTCCATCTTTGTTTTCATCAAAGGCCATTATCATCTTCTTGCAGTCCTCCTTTGAAAATTCGGAGAAACCCATTCTCCAAATGAGTTTCATTAACTCATTTGCATCAATATATCCATCTCCATTTTCATCAAACACATCAAAAGCTTCCTTAATTTCTTCGAAACTAGGTTCTACTTCCTCAAATAAACTCGAAAGCCCTGCCAACTCTGTTTTATCCTCAATTTTATCTCCATTTGAATTGCATAAACTCATTAGCTTATTCAAAATTACTACCTCAAAATCCTCGTTATCGCGATTTTGATCATGGCCACAACTTTCCAATGTGTTTGATGAATCCTTAGCATCAACATTATTATCATGCTTACCTCGAGTCAACGCCTTTCGGAGAGTGATGGATAACAAAAGAATTGGTCTGAGTGAAAAAGAAAAACAAGAACATAAATCTTGATATAAGCTTAGGATGCTGAGAATGGTACACCTTAACATGATACGAAAAAATTGATTTAGATCATCAGCTATTTTCTTGCCCAATAATGATGAACTAATTGATGATATTGAAAAAATGTTTTCCATTTTGCAAACTTGTTTGTTTTCTTTGAAGTTATTAATTACCAACTTATGTGATAGGTTGTACACGCAAATTTGGTGTGCCTATATAGAGATGCAATTTAATAAGTCTAGTCTTTGTGGAAAATTTGTAGGAAAGAATGATGAAAAGGAAATCAAGTTTCCTAAGTTTACAAAAGAAAAAAAAAAGTCATCGTTATTGGCTCCTTGTTTATTGGAGTTTATAGTCTAAGTCGGTCATGTAATTTCCTGGTAATTTCATTAGTCATAATTGTTACCAATAATGCCTGTTGCTTCAGCAATACAATACACGTATTAGGGAATAATTAAAAATGTGTTTACATGTTTTAGGTTGTAGAGAAAGTGTTAATATTGAAATTACCTAATGCATTGTAGAAATTATTTTATCTAAAGTTGGTAGTACTGCTTTTTTTTCTTCTTCCACAGAAGATAACGTCATATATATATATGATTGAGAGGGTCCAGAAAATATTAGCGTGGTCAGAAGATAATTAATAACGTTGTGGCGTAATAAAGATGATGTCAATAGTTATTTACTCCCCTTTCCATGTCACTCTTCTACTCCTTCCATTTCATGGATGCTCTTTCTAGAAATGTCTGTTTCATTTTAATTGTTCAAGTTTTAAAATTAAAAAAAAAAAAAAAAATTTATTATATTTTTTTAATATTATATTTATTATTAAATAACTATATAAAATATATATAATTAAATTATATTTTTAATACATAATTAATAAAATTATTTTAATAAAATAACTTTTTATCAAATCAATAAAAATCAAATAAAACAAAACATACATCTATGTTTAGAAAGGACCAAAAGGAATATAATAACTAATGGGGTAAGGACCTACAACATCACTATTAATCAGGGAGAAAAATAATCCCTCCACGTTTTGACATTCTACACCAGTTGACCAAAGTCCGATTTGTTTTCAGATTTTATGAAATTTCACAGAAAATTAAAGCAAGCGAAAGAGATAAATGCACAAGTACCCTTTAAATTATATTTAAAATTGTTGTGACGTATCTAAATTTTTACAGTGTTCTATTATTTTTTAAATTTTTTTACATTTTTGGGCTCTTTTTTATTGATGTAGCTGTCAAATAGTAAAATATTTTTATATTCATTTTGTGTTGACTTGACAATCATATCAATACTAAGAAGTACAAAAATACAAAAAATAAATTTAAATATATCATAATAACTTCGAATATATTTTAAGGTAAATTTGTGTCTTATCTCCAAGCAAAATTCTACTAATAACGTGTGGAAAGCGTGAGCGTGCTGGCCCCACACACACACGAATTCTTCTTTTAGTGATGAATATAAAATAACTGTTCCACGTTGATTTGCTCAACTGAGGAGAACAAAAATAAATTAGATTAATTTAATTTTTTAAATTATATTTTAAATATTTAAAAGTTACATAAAAAATATTATAAATTATAATTTTACCTTTTTAAATTTAATTAAGAAATATTTTTTAAGATATTGATCAAAGTTTATATTATTTGACTCTTAAAAAAACGAAAAAAAAATGAAGTAAGTAGCTTAGAGGATTTACATTAGGTAGTCTCTTGAGTTGTAAGTGAAACCACTGTGCGGCCCGCTATTTGAATGTGGTGGAATAGATGAGATTTCTCAATTGTTATATTTTTTGAAGTTTCAGGTTTTAACTTTGGAAATTAGAAAGAAAAAAAAATGCTTCCCTAAAATAGCCTATGCCGCACCAAATATGACTGTGGAGTCAGTTTCCCGTATACTAAAAATGATTAAAAGAAATGTGTTAAATTATTTTCAATAACACTATGAAATTTATTACTTCTATTCTTTTTATTATTATTATTATTATTTTTTGAGATTCAACTAACTTCGACTTCATGTATTGCAAGCCTATTTCTAAAGACACCGCTTTTAACAAGATTTTTTTCATCCTCAAGAATTTGAACCCCGAACCTCTGATTCCTTGTAAGAATATGAATGGAGGAAAGAAGTTCCAGAATTAAGACCCATTCTCATTTCCCAACCCCCAAATTAAACGTCGGTTTCTAAGTTCTTTTAGGAAATGCTGTGTTACGTGCTCCTAAGTGCAAGGTAAACTTTCAAGTAGCCTGCAGTCAACTAATCTCATGATACTTTATCGACCTTTTCAAATGAATTTCAAAATGGGGAAAGAATAGAAACGACATTTCAAATTAAACTAGTTTTATGAAAATGATCATGGAATTTAAATTTCATTTTCTAGTCATTTTAATTTACTGACTTGTTCTATACCGTTTCTACACACCATCAATACACTTTCTATACAAATCTTATACATATAAATATTCGATATGAAAATTATACAGTTTTAATACACAATTCATACAATAATTGTACATTTTTTTTACAAGTTTTATACAACAATTATATAATTTTCATACACTTTTTATATATTTTATACATATACATATTTGTTAGAACTATACAATTTTTATACATATATCTTATATAGATACATATTTTATTTAACAATTATATCGATTTTATATAATTTAATTATTATTTTTAAGCAATAAAAAAAATATAATATTTGATCAGTTAATAAATGCATAGCAAAAAAACATTAAAATATTTTTAAAATGGCCGAATTGGGTAAGTTGAATACTGTATCAGTATTGTATATAAACTGTATCAATAATTTATATAGACTACGTAGGTCAAAATGACCTAAATTAGGAAATGGTTATAAAGCGGAAATAATATATCCGACTAGCCACTTTTTGGAAAGTTTTCAAACTTGGGCTATTTATTTTTAAAAGTGCTATAAAGTGTCATTTTCCCTTTAAAAATTGACAGATATAAATTCCTACTATTGTTTCAAGTTAATAATACTAATAATTCAATTTACGGTCAAATACTTCAATATATAATGAATTTTTAAAATTATTGAATTTTCGTAAATTCATAATAGACCCTCTAAATCGGTCACTTGACCTGAGTCAAACATTTGATAATATTTTGAGTCCTTGAAGATGAATACTTAAGTTGTTAATTAGTCACTTCAAGATACATGGCCATCTCACGGGTTATAATATATAGTTCAAGAGCATTCTACTATATTTTTCTTTTTGTGTAGATGCAGTAACATATTAATCACATTAATGTAATTCGCACGCAGTTTGATTTCTAAAATCATAAGGTGAACAAGACTAATATTTTTGACAGTTCGTAAAATTAGGAGACTATGCATTGCTACACAAATAATTTAATTGTGAATTTTCAGATGATATCATAGGCCATAGACAATTATTTTGGAGTAACTTCTGGTAATATTCAATGGAACTCGTGGCGGTGTTGTTGTTTTGTTGTTTTAGGCCTTTGGCATTGATTAGTCAATCATGGGAATACCCAAGGTTCACATTGGGCTTCACATTTGATCCTTCATAGTGCTGCATATTTGGGTCTGCACACAACAAGGCCCAAATTCTTTGATGAATCTTGTGCATGCATTCTTTTATGGAGCTAAATGACAAGGAAAAATTACATTATACCACTGCTGGCCTCAAACTTATTTCGAAAAATAACTTAGACCCCTCAACTAACACATGTACTATTAAGCTTTTAATCTATCTGAATTTTGATTCAATTGGGCTTTTTTTGTCCAATCAACTAAAAACTCATGTGTGTGTAATACACGCGCGATGATGTAGCAAAAAGAACCAATTGAAAGCTGACACGTGGCATTGTGGGTCCAATAATTATTAAAAACTAATTATAATTTTTTTAAAAAAATAAAAATTGGTTCCTTCGACCCCCCACCCCACCCGTCCCCTTCCCCCCCTCCATGCCACCCCTTCCATTCTCTTCTCCATTGTTTACAAAGATGAACTTTAAAAATAAAAAAAAATAAAAACACTGGTTCACCCGTTCCCCCCCCCCCCCGTCATTCTATTCTCCATTGTCCTGTAAGAAGTGTAACTTTTTTAAAAAAAAAAATTACAAACTGAAGCTTAACTTTTAAAAAAATAAATTACAAACTAGTTTTCGATTTACTAATTTCTCATGATACTTTCTCCATCAAGGATATCAATTTTTACATTTTTTGCAAGAAAATGGTTCCCCATTATATTGGATTTGAGTTATTTATGTTCATAAACATGTAATTTCGAACAATCTTGAAATTTCGAAGTTAATTTTCCGACGAGTCTCGTCGAAAAATGCATTCGAAAATGGCTAAAGAAGACGATGACTGAGGTCGTGATTTGTAAAGGAAGACGATGATGACGGAGGGTTGTAAAGAAGACAATAAATGGGGGCAGGGATTGCGAAGAAGACGATGAGGGGAGGGGGTGAAGAAGATGATGAAAGGGGGGGCGGGGGGCTTTTCTTTTCTTTTTTTAAATTAAGCAATTATAATAATTAAAAATTACTGTATATTAATAAAATGATTTAAATATAAGTTTTTTAATTAAAAAAAATAAAAAAAATGGTTAGTAGGAAGGGGAATGGTAAGAATTTAATCTAACTGGTAGATCAATCTAGTACTTTTTTCAACTTTAGAAAGAACAACGGGTTTCATATAGTTAAAAAGCTTTCTTTTCCCAAACAATAAATAGCTATCATATGGATTATAGAATTCCTTATTGATATGGCGAAGGGGAAAAAGGAATACCACTATATCATCACAATTGATATACTTATTTAATCATCAATTGTAGTGAACTCTATTAATTTTATCAGTCACACTTGTCAAGTGGGTAAAGAAAAAAATTATCTGTTGACACTTTTGAGGCATGCATGACATTACAAGTTCTAAAAGTTTAGTAGTCACAAAAATATTATACTTATAAGGAAAAATGATTCTCTTTTGAATGGATTAAAAGAAAATGACTACACGTAAGAATTATTCAAGTTATAAAATTCAAAAATTATTAGTATTTCCTTCTTAAACTCCTATGAATAAATGTCCTTCTCACTCGTAATAAGATTAGGCCTACTTCTTTTAAAACGCTCCCCAGTGAAATATTCCATATCCGTTATTCCTTTCTTAGTTAAATAGGTCCATATAAATAATTGTTTAGGTTAGTATTTAAATTTTGTTTAACGTTATTTGTTTTTTTTTAGTGTTACACCTCTGTTTTAGAAATTTCAGATTCACTTATGTTCACAAGGTAGCAGTAGTAAGGTTTTAAATTTTACTTGTAATATGCGGCTACTAACTGGGGTTACATTACATGACATTTAACTTTTAGGTTGGTGGTGATCAGTGATGACATTTGGTTTACTTAACCACCTTAACTCTATTAAATTAATCTTTTTTAGTCTTTGTTGTCTCTGTCCCCACTTTGAAATAAATTAAAAGTTGAAAGATAGACATACAAGTTATGAATCTTTTTCCTACTTTTTTGCTATAAAGTGAAAGGCAACACATCAACATTTCCCTTCCCACGTTATCTTTTTTCCTTACAATATCTACTGCTCTCCTCATCAATCATTTTACAACAAGAACAGTCCTAGTGTATTCTCACAAAGTGAGGTGTGGGAAGGGTAAGATGTACGCAATTTATACTACTACCTCTGCAGATATAGAAAGACTGTTTTCGATAGACCTCCGGCTCAAGATAGAAAATAGTACACCAAGGCCGTAATGAAACATGAAGCCGGATGGATGGCATAACCGAAATACGAAATAAGAAATATTAAACATAAAATAAAAAATAAATATTAGAGAAATACGAAAATAAGCAAAATTCTAACAATTCGCAATAAAACATAAGAAAGAGGACACCCACCTAGTAGTAACCTACACTCCCAGACCAAGGACACCCACCATACCCGCATACTCCTGACTAGAAGCTCCTAGTCAAGGACACAGACCTAGGATTACTAACCCGGCTACACAAGAGATCTCCTACCACCTTGCTACAACCCACACACTAACACTAGCCTTCTACCATAATTCGCGACCTCCACACCTTCCTGTCGAGGATTATGTCCTCAGTAAGCTGAAGTTGTTCCATGTCATGTCTAATCACCTTCCTCTAGTATTTCTTCGGCCTACCTCTACTCCTCCTGAAACCATCCGCCGTAAGCCTCTCGCACCTCCGAACTGAGGCATCCGTGCCCCTCCTCATGACATGCCCAAACCATCTCAACCTTCCTTCTCGCATCTTTTCCTCCACCAAAGTCACTCCCACCTTCTCCGGATAGTCTCATTCATAACTCCACTCCCTCTAGTAAGTCCACACATCTAACACAATATTCTCATCTCCGCCACCTTCAATCTGTGAATGTGGGAGTTCTTGGCTGGCCAACACTTCGCTCCGAACAGCATGGCCGGACAGACTATCACTCTGTAGAATTTGTCTTTAAGCTAAAGGGGCGCTTTCTTATCACACAACACACTCGAGGCGAGCCTCCACTTCATCCAACCTGCCCCAATACGCTTAGAGACATCCTCGTCAATCTCATCATTTCCCTGAATCATAGACCCCAAATACTTATAATTATTCCTTTTGCGAACATCCTAGGAATCCAACCTCATCACCACTTCGTCTTTCTGACTCGAGTCACTAAACTTGCACTCTAAATACTCTGTCATGAACCTACTCAACCTGAACCCCTTAGATTCAAGGGTTTGCCTCCAAACCTCCGATTTCTCATTCATACCTCCCCGCATCTCATCAATCAACACCACATCATCCGCAAATAACATATACTAAGGCACATCTCCTTGAATACTCCGCGTCAACATGTCCATCACCAACGCAAAAAGAAACGGGCTAAGAGGCGATCCCTAATGCAAACTTGTCTCGATCGAAAAATGCCCTGAGTCTCCTCCCGCCGTTCTCATCTAAGACTTTCCTCCATCGTACATTTCCATAATACCTCTGACGTACGCCACCGGCACTCCACTCACCTCTAAGCATCTCCAAAAAAACTCCCTAAGGACTTTATCGTACGCCTTCTCCAAGTCGATGAACACCATGTGCAAATTCCTTTTCCTTTCCCTATACTGCTTCACCAATCTTCTCACCAGGCGAATTATTTCTGTCGTCGAGCGACCAAGCATAAAATCAAACTGATTCTCCAAAATGGACACGACCATCCTTAATCTCCACTCAACCACCCTCTCCCAAATCTTCATAGTGTGACTCAACAGCTTAATACCCCTATAATTATTACAACTTTGAATTTCAACCTTGTTTTTATACAATGAAATCATCGTACTCCATCTCCAAGCCTCAGACATTCTCGCCATCTTGAAAATGACGTTAAACAAATCAGCCGACCACCTTAAACCTGCCCCACCTGCATACTTCCAAAAATCCACCGAAATCTCGTCAGGCCCCGTCGCCCTACCCCTCCACATCCTACGAATAGCCTCTCTGACCTCCTCAATCTTAAAACGACTACAGTAACTAAAATCACGGCTCTCCTCCGAGCTCTCCAACTCTCTTAACACAATGCCTCTATCCCCCTCCTCGTTTAGAAGTCTATGAAAATACTCATGATATCTCTTCTTAATGTGAACATCCTCCATCAAAACTCTACCATCCTCCCCCTTAATGCACTTCACTTGATTGAGGTCACGACCCTTCCTCTCTCAAGCCTTAGCCAGCCTATACAACCTGTTTTCCCTGTTTTTCTCCTCTAACCCGGCATACAAGCTCTCAAAATTTGTTGTCTTAGCAGTCATAACTGTTAACTTAGCCTCTTTCCCTGTTACTTTGTAAACCTCCCTATTCACCTGTTTCTCCTCTTCGTCTTTACTCTCAATCAATTTCACATACGCCCCTTTCTTAATCTCCACTTTCTTCTTAACTTCTTCATTCCACCACCAGTCCCCCTTATGCCGACCTGCCCGACCCTTCGAGACACCCAACACCTCTTTAGTCGTCTCTTTGATGCAGCTGACAACTTTATCCCACATAACATTCACGTCCCCCCTATACTCCCACACCCTCATTCCCGCCACGTTCTCCCCGATCTCTAATGCACTAACTGGCATCAAGCCGCCCCACTTAATCCTGGGTTGACCCTCTCCGACCTTACTCTTGTTGCTCTTCTCGGTAAACAAGTCCATCACCAGAAACCTGTGTTGCGTCAAAAGATGCTCACTCGAAATGACCTTACAATCCTTACATAAAACCCTATCCCCCTTCCTAAGTAGCAGAAAATCAATCTAAGTCTTAGTTACTGCGCTTCGGAAGGTAATCAGGTGATCCTCCTTCTTCAGAAAGCTCGAATTCACAACCACCAGCCCAAAGGCCCTCGTAAAATCCAACAGCAACCCCCTTACCATTTCTAACACCAAAACCAAAACCTCCATGAACCTCGCCAAAGCCTCCCGGTAAAACCCCAATGTGCCCATTGAAGTCCCCCGCTACGACAATCTTCTCCCAGCTAGGCACGCTTCTCACCACCTCGTCCAAAGCCTCCCAAAATCTCACTTTCACCTCCACATCCAAGCCCACCTGTGACGCATACACACTACACACATGCAACATAAACCCCAGCCCCCAATGGCCAACTTAATCGTCATCAGCCTATCACTGACCCTCTTAATCTCCAACCTCTTAATTAATTGCTACTACTACTCCATGCTACCCCAAATTCAAAATACTAGTCAAGATGTCTTTTTTTTTTTTTGCGCCCAGAGAAGCTAGTAGATTTGACATGAAATTCAGGTCAGTAGGTGCCACTTAGGGGTGGCAAATGGTCAGGTTATAATGCCAAAGTTAGCTTGTCAAAACGAGTCAAATTAATAAACAGATCATAAGCTACCTCGCTCAAAAATTACATGGGTCAAATCAATAAACGAGTTAGATGGAACTTGTTTTAATTTTGGTTAGGTTATTTAAATTGGATTAATTTTATCACCTCTAGCTAGTGCTACTACTTAACAATACATTTATTGATTGCCCTAATATAAAAGGGTAGAGACTAAGTTATATTACACGTGTTTGCATATATGTATAATGCATGTTTATGTGAAGGCTGCCAAATATGTGATATGTATTTGCATGTTAATTTTGAGAACTTAACCATTATATGGTTAACTAACATGCATGCTTAATTACTTTATCAAATCACTTAATTATGATAAATTTATATAATTTAACGTAAAAATTTGGTAGAATAAATATTTACCTCGTTTGAAGTGTTGAAAATCAATCATTTCATGCACTGAGAAGCATTGAAGTTTTTGATTGAAAATGGTAAAGATGATGCTACTAACACGGTTTTTAAAGTGGAAAACACTTACATGCATCCGATGTATACATTAACCTAATGTTCTTTATCATGGTTAAGAAATTAAATCAAGTTAAACATATGTCAATTAATCATGGTTAAGAAACATGAACTCTAAATACAAACAAATAGCATGCATGTATTGATTGGTATATACACCGGTCTAAAGTTGCTCATATGATTAGAGTAAGTGGTGGGTCACTCTATGCACTTAGGGTTGACTCTTTGCTTAATTAATGTTTTATTTTAATCTTCTCATCCCTATTGTTGAATGACACGAAATGCACTAAAGTGACTTGTATCTGGGAAAAAAATATTTCAAGTGGAAAAATTAACTTTGTGGAGTCTCAAGTGTTTTACTGTGGAAGAAATTCAAGACTTTTTGATGATCATAACCACATGGCTAATTAATGCAGCTAATAAAAGGGAAAAAATGGATGATGAATAATATAGGTAATACTAACTAGTTAGATTTATGTTTTAATTTAGCCATATCTGTATGTTTATTTGTTGTCTTTTGTTCCAGGTCTTTCTTTTCTTTTTTCTGATCGGAAGATCTTTTTTGATGCGCTATCGCTATGAAGATTACAATTTTTCATATCGATAACGCGTCAAAAAAGATCTTCCAATAAAAAAAAAAAAAAAAAAAAGAAAGACCTAGAACATAAAGACAACAAATATATACATATATATATATTGGAGAATCTTTCTCCATAACAAACACACCATGTATGTTTGTCTATTACATTTTTTCTCCTTCATATATTTTCAAAGAGTTTTAAGTACATTTATAATTACTAGATCTGAATGATGTGAAGTATAACGAGCAGTGGAAATTGAAAGTTGTGGCTCAATATCTATTGCTAATTAGAATGAAGTTGGAAATATTCCTATAACCTATTGGTTAGGATTTAATCCTTTCTTGTATGCAAATCATGGGACTCTATTTTAAATATCCACCTAATTTTGTCTTCAAGATGAAGAGCATTGCCATCCATTAAAAAAAAAAATGTATCCTGCAAAATTCTGTTCACTCGATTTTGATTTATTACAAGATTAAATATTTGCCTAACTTAATAGTTAGGCAAATCTAGATTAGAGGCTGGCATGTCATCCTCTCAAAGTAGATTAGGAATTCTATCCTACAAAATGCACCCTATTTCATGAGGTTCTAATAAAAGGAGACAGTTTAACCAAAAATAATATAATAATTTATAATTAGGGGAACTTTATAATGTTCTGCTTTTTATAGAAAGCTTATGAAGTCTTCTACTAAAAGTGAAATTTAGTAATCTGAAAAATAAAATATGTAGTTTGCTATAATAAATTAAAATTCATTGAAAGTGTAAAAAAATTCATAATACCTTTTATATAAGTTGCGTAATATTTTTAGAACATGTAAGTGTACGCCAGTTATCATTCTCTAATTACCACTACTAATATTATTTTTCTGAAAAAAGGAAAATTAGAAGGTAACTAAAATGTATCGCAAATACTCAAAAAATGCATTTCTTAGGAGTTACTTTCATTCCCATGGGAGTTGCAAATTAAAGGGCAATCCAGTGCAGGAAAGTATCCGTTATACATGAATTTTGAAAAAAGATCGAATCATATAGATTTATTGTATGCAGCTTTATTTTGTAGAGAGATGCAAGAGGTTGTTTCCACGATTACTGCATAATGATAATTTTATCAATTACTCCACGACTTTCGTTTAGGATTTGCCAATATTGTAATATCCAATTGGCAGATTTTTTCATAAAAAGGAATGGCTAGAAATGGAAGAACCCTACATTGAACAACGACTTTGAATTATTAGATGTCCCAAGAAACACACGAGACAGCACATGCATACATGGGGAAACAAAATTGTCATATATAAATGCCTTTAAAAGGGAAAGGGCAAAAAGCTAAAAGAAAGAAAGAAAAAATAAAAAGGCAAAAGTTGAGTGAAAATGCCAAAAGCATTTATGCCATTAAAGATCATACAGGGGATATTGGGTCCCATATCCAACTAATTGCTACTAATATATCTAGTCTAGTATAAGATGTGGCTTAGATTTACACAGGCCTACAAAAATATCTACTTTGTTTTATACTACTATTCAACAAGTTGCTTAGAGTCCACAAGCTACACATAAATTGTTTTTTATTCTCAAAGTGCCTTATTCCAATGTCTACATCAATACAATAGTTTGATTTGATTGTCAACTTATTCAGCTTTAATTCTTGCCTAACAGTTTAAGTACATACCACAAACAGTTCAAGAATTGTTTATAATTGCCGAAAAGATATTTATAGGTAAATCTTCTTAAAATTTGAGATTTATGATTATGAAAAAAAGGATAAATTATCCACTGTAACAAATAAAAATGATCTGATAGTATAAAAATTTGATACGCTAACGGTATATAACTTAACCACATTCTTGATACAGCTAGAGGTGTTTAATCTTTGATATCTGAAGTTGAGAAGCAGTTTCAGACTTCAAAACTACTGGTAACAGTAAAGGGGAGAGGGAGAGTGGGGGTTGAATTTGGATTTTATTATTATTGGTGGCCACTCCCTACTTGCCTTTTGGGGGTTGGGAAAGTGAAAAAAGAATGGAAAATGAACTTTAATATCATCCCTCCACTTACCTTTTGTGACTTGGATTGAAAGTGAAAGGTACTACTACTACTTTGGCTTTTCTACAATCCTCAGAGGATCATAATTATCTGCTGCATGAAAGAGAACAATTGAACTCCCTTACACTCCACAACTTTATGTTAGTTAAGAGTGCGTTTCTTATTGGGGTTATTTTAATCATTTCTGAAGCTATGAGCATAACCATTTAGGAATAAAGTCGGTCCTCATTTAAGTCATGTTTGAGAGACAATGAAGAAGAGACATGTTTATGGTAAATTATATCAAAGAACATTTCAAACTTTGAACATAAATTCTGAAAAGAAGGCTCAACTCTTATTCAAACCACCGCGAAAAATAGAAAAAAGAAGCCGCCTTCCAGACTAAAACTTTGACGGGTACATGATATACATCTAAACACTTCTCTCTTCCCACTTACTACCGTCAGCTGTATAAAGTTTATGTACATGGAAAAAACACACTGACCAAGCAAAAATATGTTACACGGATCTTCCCCGGTTTTAGTTGGACCACTTGAGGGATCCTAAGATTTCTCAGCGCTGATACATACACGCCTCTGTAATTATGCGTAATTGAATATCCATCAGGCTGGAAGACCAACGTCCAACTTCCGGAAGGTAAGTTGGTAAAAACCTATGTACCTCAGAGCTGAAGGGAGACAATTGCTCACTTTAGACTCTCTCCTGGAAGCTGAGGGACCTAGAAAAGGCTGCAGGGTTAGCCTGTAAAGCCGGGAATGTAGTGGCAGGGTGATCCTTCTCACTGCTTTTCGGTTGCAAGGCCTTGAAAAGTCCTCCCCTGCTAACAGAGTCGTACTTGATTCCCAGTGTTGACCATATAGAACTCTTTGCAGCTTCATCAGGATCATCTATCCGCAATGTTTTTGGTACTATAACAAACCCCTCTGAGTTCTTTTGACCCTCGGGATTGTTTGGCTTAAGCAATTCACCATCCCTTGAATGCTTCCCTAAAGGCGAATTAGGAGCAGAGCCTGATCCATTTTGGTTTGCTGTTGGTGAAGGTGCAGTCAACCAAGGAAGACTCCATGGACCAGGCACACTGCAATTCCAATAAGGTGGTGGAGGGCAGAAAGGCATAGGATATCCAGAGGGGCTAACTGCGGGGAAAGGAACAGCAGCAAATGGGAAAGGCCAAGGTACTCCGGGGATGCAAGGAACTGGAGATGGGAAGGCATTTATAGTTTGCATAACTGCCTCAGGGGCGCGATTTTTTACTCCTTCCGCCATTGAATTTGAAGTGGTGACTGAAGAACCACTAGAGCAGTCATCCCCATTTTCTCCACCTAGGCCAGATGGATTCTTGTGTTCTGGTCTGTAAAAACCATTTCGGATCCCATTTGGTGTCTTATTCTCAGCAAGATTCAAAACAGACGCCATAGAGTCGCACAGTGGCGAGTCAGGACCAAACGATAGGACAGTGCCATTGGGTTTAAATGCTGGATGATGGAATCCATTTGGAGGATCAATTCTTGCAGCTTCAAGGGCTTCAGAAATCATGATGTGACGACAATGCGATGCAGAGTTCTTATTCTTGCGACGACCAGCTCCCACAGGCACATTCCTCATGGTACCCCCAGCTGTCCAATATCTCTGGCAGCTCTTGCAGAAATGACGAGGCTGATTGATGTTGTAATTATTGTAGTAACAGAATTTCGTATCCATACTATTGCAACGAGGGCAGGGGAGAATTTTGTCTGGCTTCTTCAGAGGTTTCTGCTGGGAATTTGCGGCTGCATCATTTTGATCACCCTCAGTCCTGGATGATTTTGCCGTGGGAGAGTCATCATCGGTAGTAGTTTTAGACTTGTTTTCTGATGGAGACTTCGGATTTTCTGATTCTTCCATAATTTGACTTTGGTATTTCTCCTCTAAGTTGGCTTCACTAAGCTCTCTTGTCATTTGATCCTAAAATTGAAAACCAAAACTAAATGAGTTGCCTGTAAAATTCCCATAAGAAAGCTACAGTTAATGATGTGAGCTTTATTCAGTCCGCACAATGGAAAGAATCTCAAAGCCCTTGGCACTACAAATTCAACGTTCCAAAAGGATTCCATTAAGTTGGAAAAGAGGACAAAAGACACAGAAGCTGATTCCTTCTCCAATTTCTTTAGTTCAACTACACTTAGTAAAAGGGATCATTATTGGAAAAGAGAAAAGATATTGAGCATAATTAAGATATTGAGCATAATTACACAGAACGTGGCAAAAGAATGTTCGATTGCTAATATGATAATTCAGAGCAAATGCTTAACTTAAGCACCACTACAACAATATACCAAGTGAAATCCCATAAAGCAGGGTCTAGGAGCATAGAGTGTACGTAGACCTTACCACTACCTCTTGGAGGTAGAGAGGCTATTTCCGAAAGACCCTTAGCTCAAGTTAAGCAAATCATAGTAATTAAAAAAAACAATGATAGTGAAGAGAAACATGACAACTAATAGCAAAGCAATGCAGAGAATATACAAAAGGAGCTGTAACATCAACAAGCTCTAGTAACGAACAATTGTAAAACCAAAACAATGGCCAAAATATCAAGAAAATATATGACAAAGCATATTCTTGAACTATGCTAAATTACTAACCAAAGAGGAAGCAGCAACAGGCAATTGGTAATATCTACATCTACAAAATACTAAATATGCACTATAGCACAAGTGGAAACTTCCAGAAAGAATCCCTTTATGAAATTATTAAAACATTCAAAAAGTTTGAAAAAATAAAAGGGCTTGGCAGAATCAATACTGTTTGTCAGAAGAAACAGCATGGGTTATAACTTTAAAAGAACAATTTGGGGGCCATCGAACTTTCTAGAACTTCTCAAATACTAACAGAAATTCCTTCTAATTAGGAAATTAGAGCTCCAAATAATGAAAATTATGTTGATTTTCCTTACATGTTAATTTGACCTACAGAACATTATAGGAAAATAATACAACAGTATGAAAAGGTACCAAAAAGGCATATAAGCAAAAAGCAATTGAATTTAAGCCAATTTCCCAGATAAGCAGCAGATAATCAATTCTGACTTTTTATTTCCATTTTTAAACCCAACAAATCAATACCATAACATCAAAAACTATACTCCTTCTATCCAATTTATGTGACACGGGCTAAATTTCGAGAATCAAACAGTACTATATAATTTTGACAGTGAATTCTGCCATGAAATATTATAAGTTTTTGAAATAAAACTTACTTATTCGAAATCTACTTTAAAAGTACTACTATAAGTCTCCCCTAATATATTAAAAGGATATAGTACTATGAATACTTGTTTCAATCTCAAATAAATTTCAAATGAATACCTTATCAGCGTCTTCCTTTTCATATTCACTTCCACCATCAGATTCAGAAGAAGTATTTCCTTCCTTATCCACTAAGCATGGATCACCACGATCCGACCCGGTACTACTTTCTTCACCCGTAACAACCTCACTACCACTCACAGACTTCCCGACATCGGAATCTTCACCGGAAACTATCACCGGCAGCATCTTCCCGTTCTCCGGCAACGCAATTTTCTTTCCAAATAACTTTATCTCTCCGTCCTTCACTTCTCTCATCTTACCGTTTAGTTGCCGTCGTCGGAAAAGTGAAGATTTTTTTTTTAAGAAAAAGTTTTTTGTTGAGCAGAGATGTAGTGAAGGCCTTGTTGGCAATATTGAGGAGTACGATTTTGATCTTGGCTTAATTTAAACGATGGGATGGTTGGAATATGGATGCCACGTCATGGCCCCTCTACATATTAATTTTCTCAGCCACAAGTTTTATTGTGGTCCTTCATTTTGTATATGTATCTTTCCTCACTTTATTGGGTTTAGTTAAAAATGTTTAGAGATTTTCAGTATTTTTGAATAAGTTTATTTTATGGTAAAAAATAATTTTAAGTAATTGTAAAAATCATTAGTCGCATAGAAGTTGGGTGCACCCTGCGTGAACCATGTTTGGTTTCATATACTGTATTAGTCAAATACAGAAATTAAAATATAAGAATTATTTATATTTATAAATTTATTAGTTTTAATAGATTGAAATTGTTTGATCTCCATAGTACTAATACGTGTAATTTTAATATAATATTTATATTTTATATAAAATAATTATATAAATTTTCACATGTTTTAATATATTAGTTTAACCGCGTGTGTCTCGTACGTGTATTGTTTGATTATTTAAAATTAAATTATTTTATTTATTGCAGAGATTCATGAAAAAGTTTAAATCACTTTTAAAAGATTATTCACACTTTAATATAATAATTTAACATAAATATATATTTTAGTGTAAACACATGTATATTTATCACCAAAAGTTTCGAATGATTTATGCATCATCCTTTTTGTGTTTGTCATGCGGTACCTCTTTCTCTCGTCGCCAAAGGCTAAGAGAGACACAACAATTTGAACCATATTTGTGGTACAGTTATTTTTCTTTTTTTTCTACATTTAAAATCTTTTCTTCTTTTTAAAGTCAAATCTTTACAAAATCATTAATTACATTCTTATTACGTACTTAAAACCTTTAAAATTTGGCACTTCGTAAATTTTTCTTATTCTAACGCTTTTATATTTATTTCTAGAGTTTTAAAATCAAATTTAGTTGATTTAGAATTTTTAAGGTAATGAAAAAAGTATTAGTTGTCATTAATTCTGACGATTTCTAGTAAGGAAAAGATTTTATCATTATCATAAATATATTTAATTAATTTTAACTCTTAAATGTTAGGATGAAATAGTGAAAAGACGATTTTATCTAAACCAAAGACTTTTAATGAAAGACAAAAAGTTCAAACAACATTTCTAAAAACTTTCACACTTTTAATATATTATATTATTATTATTATAAATATATATTATAGATATAGATTATGAATATAGATACAAGTATACTTTTAATTAATATTTTCATCCAGTTTAGTCATTATTTTATCCTTTCATTTTTAGTTTTCACTATTTTAAAAATTGATTTTCATTTTTGGTTGTCGCTTCTAGCATATAAAAGAAAGATAATATATTTCTTCAATGTTTTGTTCTCAACAATAATTATCGATTTCTATATAATTTTCAAAATCTAATACTTTCTTCATTCATATTAGTTGTCCATCTTTTTCTTTGTTTTTCATTCAGTGTTCAGCGTTCGCATTAGAATCCTGACTAATTCAGATCGCGCGTTGCAGGGTCCGTGGCAGCGCTCCCAACAAAGTTTTCTCCATCCACGGGGTCAAACCCTCGACCTCTGGTTAGGGATAGAGCAGCCCATCCACTGCATCACAATCCATATTGTAGTTGTTCATCTTACTAAATCGAGAAAGTATTAATTAAATATTTTTTTATATTACCTTAATAATTAATTTTTTAAAAAGTATTCACACTTTTTTATAAAGTTCTAAAGATTTTTTTTTAAGGAGTGACTTGATGAAATTATCTTTTGATTTATAATTTCTTAATATGTGTATAAAAATGAGAAAATATTCAACTAATATTGAATGACGGGAGTATTAAAGATCAATTAATATGAGAATTATTATAAAATAGCCATATTCTTTATTGTTTCTAAAGAGACATGCAAAATGGAAGAATAAAAATAAATAAAGAGCATGTTCAATTTACTCCCCCGTTTTAAAATAATTGATTTTTATTGACTTGACATTCCTCTTAAGAAAATATTTATTTTATCAAATTAACTTCATTAATTATGCTTTAAATATAGTAAAACTCCATTAATATTTGAGTATAATATAGTCAAATGATAAATATAGTATTAGAAAAAGGATAGTAAAACTCTCTTGAATCAAGAACAACTAAATTTAAATGAATATTTTTAATAAACTAAAACGAAACCATGGAATAGTAGTTTATTTCAAACTGTTTGATCAAACGAACTTTAACTGTCAATGACGTGGAGGATCGAACAAGCTTTGATGGAACTTGGACGGCTGAAAGACACTGAAATAGTGGAGCCTAGCCAATACTAACATTTGAAATTAAATTAATGACTTTTTCTTGATATTATTATTTGAATCTCCCCTTAAATTCTGGAAAGTACCCTTTTAGAATCACTTTGCTTAATTATGATTGGTCTCCAATAATTATTTGCAGTTTAATTTTCTTTCATAATTAAAAAGATATCTTCACCTACCTTTTAAAAGTGTTCTTTTTTTCTCCTTTTTCTTCTCTTTTTTTCTAAATAGAAATTTGACGGACATGATCTTATGATTCGTTTCGTTCAACTACTTATCACTTGGTCAAACAATGAATGAGAACTAATGTATCATATTATTATCATAAATACTGTTGACTAACAAATAATTATTTTTTGAGTTGAACCCTTTGAAATTTTTACTAACATTATGCTTTGTAAACGTATTAAATAAATATAGTTGATGGACATTCTATTGGAATAGTATCACCTCATGTATCAGTGTGGGCTGAGAGAATAATGTAGATCTTATCGAAAACTTAATAAAACATGTTATAGAAGGTCATTAGGTTAAAACTACATTGATGCCTATAAAATATAATTAGGTTACATTTTATTCCATAAATCCTACGCAACTACGTGATTAGATTGTAAGTCTTAGAAGGAGCAATGAAAAAAAAAAATGTAGTCAAACGTTTCAGACTATCGTAATACACTTTCTAAAAGTATGTGTCATATCTTGGGTTTATGATGTTCTTGATCTAAGTAATAATATTAGGGGTGCTACTGATTGACTTACACAAAATTTTATAAATACTTGAAGTGAATTTGAAGTAGCTGATAAAATTATTGTCATGTGTCTAGAAGGTCACGAGATCTGATCCTTCTCTATACCTGTGAACAACGGGAGTTTTGATGCACCTAAGCTACTGTTTGAAGTTCTTGAATACTATTAAATAATTTTATGGGTGTTACTAATTGACTTACACGAAGTTTCATAAATACTTGAAGTAGCTAATAAAATTATTGTCATGTGCCTAGGAGGTGACGAGGTCTGATCCTTCTCTATACCTGTGAACAACGGGAGTTTTGGTGCACCTAAGCTACTCTTTGAAGTTGATGAATACTGTTAAATAAATTTATGGCTGTGATCTACCTTGCAAATCTAATATATGGCTGTGATCTACTATTACAAAATTTGATTGACAAATGAAGCAATAAAATAACAGGAAATAGTAGCCAATCAAAAATATCTGCCCTATTTTGTTCTTTTCTTTTCCCGTTTATTATCTCACCTTTTAGCTACAATCCAGTAGACAGGTAGTTAAAAATCTTTCCCTTGCTGTCCCAACTTGCATACTCATAATTTTCAAATTTTTTTTATTAAATGGAAAAACAGTACTACTATAGAAGACAGTATGATCTGTATATGATATTCTACAGTGGGTATGGGGGCTACCTAACCAAAAAGGCAAAAAGGTGAGGAAAATATCATCCGTCTGATAAGGTTATAAACTGACCTGATTGGAGGATTAATTGTACATGAAGATTTGGGTGATGCTGACTCATATACATAAATTTATAAGTATCATAAATCAACCAATCAGGAAGTGAAATGTGTACACTTGTTGAATTATTGCAAAAAGGTGAAGCTCAACACAACTTTTGGTTACATTATTGTTCATATCTGATCTCTGGACTGGACTCATCAAGGATATGGAAATTTGATGAAATGTTTTGTCCACAAAAAGTAAAATAAGGTATCAGACTAGAACAAACTTTGTGTGAGATTGTGATGGAAAAACTTCAAATAACTCCCTCCATCTCAACTTATGTGATTTCTCTTAAATTTCGAGAGTTAAATAATTTGATTTTAATTATAAATTTAAATATGAAATTTTTTTAAATTATAAAAAATAGGATATGTCATAAAGATTGATAATTTAAAATATTTAAAAGATACATGAGAAAATTATAATAAAAAAATACTTATTTGAAATTAGAAATTTAAAGGATGTCAAAAAAAAAAAATGAACAGAAATATTAATCTATTTTGCTAGTAAAGAAGAGTCTCCACTTGTTGCATGGATTTAAACCTAATTCATTTGTACCTAATGGAGGTCTGATGAATGGTTAGTATTGTTTTATTTGTACTACTTTCTTCATTTTTTTATTTATTTTATTCGGACTGGACACATTATTTAATAAATTTCTTACTTTTATAAAATTAAAAGTAGTTTTCATTAATATATTTTTTATTAAATTTTATATTTTTTTTAAATTAATAATGATTATATTTATTGAACAAGGATATAATAAAAAGATTTTAGTCAAATTATTTTTCAAAGGTGAAAGGAGCACTTAAAAGAGAATATAAAAATATATTAAATAGAGCAAATAAAAAGAAATTTAGGAAGTAAATTTAAGCATCTACAGTAAAATGTTGAATTTTTTTTTTTCATCCGGTGTTCGGTATTCATACAACAACAATAAAAAACTTAGTGTATTCCCACAGCGTAGGGTCTGGGGAGGGTAAGGTGTATGCAGTCCATATCGCTACCTCCGAAGAAGTAGAGAGGCTGATTAATTCAGATTCGCGCCGGATAGGACCCATTCGAAGAGGTAGCACTCCCTGTTAAGTATTTTTTCATACCCAAACTTAAATCCGAGAGCTCTAATTTGAGAAGAAACAACCCCATCTACTGTACCACACCACATTCGTTGGTGATAAATGTTGAAGATTCAAACATCTATTAAAGAAAACGTGATGAATCAAATTCAAACCTAATCATATGAAATAGGTTGCTACAAATGTTACTCCCTCAGTTTGGTTTTACTTAGCATTATTTTTTAATTAAAATTTTATTTTTGCTTCTCACTTTTGACATATTAAGAAAAGATATTTTTTTTATTTATCCTTAATATTAATTATTTATTTTTCAAATTATTTTCAAGATATAATATTTTAAAAATATAATTAATAGAAATAGTATAGTAAAATAATTACATCAATAATAATTTTATTAATAGATATATCATGTCAAAAAGTAATAAGTAAAAACGAACGCAAGGGTGTAATTTTCTAAAACACTTAATAATATTACCAAATTTTAGACTTAAAGTAATCTGATAAGTCTTAAAAAATTATTCTTTCCTGGGTAATTCTATCAAATCGAATATTAAATTAATAGTTTTCTCATCAACTAATTAAGATTTATATAATTAATAAATTTGATTTCAAATTTACCAATCAAAATTATGCTAACTTTGGTCTCTATCATTACTAAAAGATTTTGGAAAAAATTACATCACAATACTAATAATTTTACTATATCTACATAATATCTCATTTTTTATTTTATTAACATAGTTAAAGAAACTCATACGTGAGATAATGTATTATGAGTTAACTTATGTATTTTGAATTATTTATGATCATTATGTATATCAGCAATCCAATGTATCCCAAGAAAAGTAATGTATCATTATGTATATCAGCAATCCAATGTATCCCAAGAAAAGTAATGTACTCCCTCTGCCCATTTTACTCATCCCAAATTGGGATGACACAGCTATTAAGAAAAATAATAAATAGCATAGCTAGTTTACCATAATATTCCTATTAAATGATGTTTACATTTTAATTTAAAGAAAAAGTAATTAATGCAAAGGGTAAAATATGAAAAAAAAAATTGTCTTGTTTTGATGAGTAAAAAATGACAAGTAAAATGGGACACCAAATTAAAAAATTTGGGATGAGTAAAATGGAACGGACTAGCAATATATTCGCCAAATAATTTTTTGAAATTTTGTGCAGTGTTAAAACTTAAAAAGATATGGAATAAAAAGTACTCCTAATTAACTTCTATAGCAGTGGGATTTATCTTGTTTATAGGAAGATTAATGCTATTTCAGGCACGTCAGCTAGACATCTCCATATTAAGAAGCTAAAAGTCCAGCATTATTTTTACTAAAAATTACACAAATACACAATTTTTGTTTTCAATATTACAAAAAAATCTCAACTCCCTAAACATATTACAAAAATTTCAACATATACACAGAATTTTATGTACATGTCGGCTATGTTATGTATATTAATAGGAAGAGAGAGTAAAGTAATTAAAAAAGCGGAAGAGAGTGTAATTACTTTTAAAAAAGTAGGTATTTATGATATTTATATATTTTTTTTAAGCAAGTCCAACATTAGTCTCTTAATCCATGTAATTAAGCAATAGCCAAGTGGATGACACTTGTTAATCATACTCTTAAACTAAAACCTGACTTTATACATCACGACATTTTTTATGCTTATCTAATGGAACTTTCGAGAAACCAACATCTGTCCTGTTGTCTCTCTTTTTAAATATTTCCCAAAAAATAATAATAATAAAATAATAAAGTAAAAATAAAAAATAAAAACGATGCAACTTCCACGAGTAAAGGTATTAAAGTGGCTGCAATATCTTTTTCTCTTTCGGTGTGAAACCTTGTCGATTTATCTTTAAATAAATAAAACAGATTTTTATACTCTCTAGTTCATTTTACTTGTTCAGAATAAATTTGTCATATTTTAAAAATATTTTTCCTATTTAGTATGATGTATCTAACTGTTGTTAAATAAATAATGTTTAATAATACATGTAAATTAATAAATTATTTTTTGATCATTTAAATTAATGAATAAAATGAATAGTATCTATATATCGATTGTTAAAAATAAACTAATCGGAGTATTTAAGTCTGGTTAGACCCCAAAAGTATGGAATTTAAATATTTTAGGGGTGGTTGATATAATGATGATTTATTGTAATTTAAGTCTTCTCGAAAAGGAACCTTTTATTAATTATTCACTTTTTCTTTAATTTTTTTTTTAAAGTTCGGCCACGTGGGACCTGTACACATGGAGTTAATAAATTGGTTATTAATTAAAAAGACAAATTGTGATTAGACATTTTGAACAATGGAAAATTACCCAAGTAGTCACTAGCCTCCCCCCAACCCCGGACCCCCCAACACACAAAATAAGAAAGAAAAAAAATCTCTCTCTTGTGTTTTGCTTTTGTCAACCCCCGGTTTTTCACTGCGTCCGACCCCGCTAGGGAGTTGGTTTTAGAGAAAATGGATTTTTTCAATTAAAGTGACGTTTTAAAAAGGGATTACTTTACTTACAGAGTCGCCACTTGGAATTGAGTTTGGGTGTTTCAAGTCACCTTATTGAATCCTTATTCAAAAGAAAATGACTCTTCAATTTTTGTTTTTTCGTCTGCGAACTAGAAATCCGGATAAGAAATTCTGTTGACCGAGGGGAAGGTGTTAGGCACCCCTCGAGTCCCGTGGTTTTAGCACGGTCGCTTTAATGACTTACGTCCGGCTTAAATTAATTTTTTTTTTTTTAGGATTTATAGTATTTGTTAACCTAAAAGTTATTTGCCTCCCGCTTTTAATTTATTTTGAAATTATTTATTATATTGACGTGTGGCTTACCGATAGTAGTACTTTTTGGCCTCACCACAAATTTTGGCACGTTTCTCGCGCCTTTTATGGCATTTATGAGTCGTCCCTATTTTCCTAATCTAAATAAGCACCTAATGGGTTTAAAACCTACCCAACCCAATTCAATCGGCTTTAAACGGTAGGTTAATTTATTATAACGAATGGTCGGTAGCAGGGCTTTCCAACTTCATCGTTAACTTTCACTTGTATCTTAAATATTAATTATTTAGAGGCTAACAACCTAACTCATTGTTTTATGAATTCACTCCCTTACAATATGTTTTTCCTCTCTTTTATTTTATCAGATATGATAAGTCTTGAATAGGTAAAAATACAATGCTAAATCCAACTTAATTATTATGAAACCCAAAGTAAAATAGTACACATTTCAGTATTTACGAATCAGTTGTAAATTGCTAAAACAACAAATAACAATAACAATACAAATGTGCTGGAACCTAAGTACAAACTATCTATTAGCAACATGAATAAGGAATAATCAATTAGACAAGTCCAACTTGGACAAGTAGCAGCGAGATAAATGAAGGCAAATAAAAAAAAATTAAAAATAAACTAACTCAAGATAATTAAAACACAAATTGGTAGTTTATTAGTTTAATACAGTTGATTAGCGAATTTATCAGATCCATTTTAAGCCAAAAAAAAGAGGAAAAAGACAAAGAAAAAGACAATGTGCATGGCTTGATATATATATACATTTACGTTTGGCAGAATAAGGGAAAAACATAGACTAAACTAGTGCTTAAACTATTGAGGTAAATCATTGCTTTACACTGTCAAACAAGTGAAACCAGAAGAGGTGACGTATTTCAAAGTAAAAAATTTTTTTTTAGGAAAAGAAAGATAACTCCCATTACTCATCTTTTGATTTTAAACCCGAATTGTCTAATCTTGTCTCAAATTTTGAAAGAAAAGAAAAATAAAGCAGACAATCTATGACTAGGGAGTAACGTGAAACATAGTATATTCAAATCTCACATTCTTAGAACTTAATAAGATCGAAGAAACAAAACTAGCAATAACGAATTCTCCTTATTCCAACACACAATTATATGGTACACATAAAAAACATACCCATTGAACGCTATCTTTTAGTAAGTTTAACATGCATATAATTCCGCATCATGTAACAATCCTAAACTTTATAAAATTATTTGGCAACTCCAAATCTACATACAACTGTATAACTACTTCATAACTTACTCGTACAACTCATGGCAATCATAAAACATACATAATTAATCAACCACACATACTAAATAATGCATAATGTCATTTAAACAATTTTATTTATACTTTGATCCTCAATAAAACTTACAAAAAAAATAATGATACTGAGTTGGAAAAAAACCCGTGTGATGAAATAAATTCAGTATAGAAGCAAGAATGTCATTACCGAAAACTCAAACGGAGATCCCGAACTCAAACCCGAATTTCTTTTCCTCTTCTCCTTTGATTTTTCTTTTTTTTCTTTTTCTTTTTCTCTTTTGCTTTTTTTTTCTTGTTCTTCCGTGTGTGAGTGTTTAATATATGCTTTTTTTCTTTCTTTCGCTTTTTCCGTGTGTGTGTGTTTGATATATGTTAAGTGCATGTGTGCATGTGTGTGGACGTGGGAAGTTGAGGGAAGGAATGATGGGAGTGGTTAAGTAGAAGTGGGAATTGTGGGTGGTTTGGGTAGTTTAGGTTTCTTTATTATTATTATTATTATTTTTTATTATTTTTATTATTATTATTATCATTAATAAAATAAAAATAATTAAAAACTAATAAAATATAATATAAGATAATAACTAGTCTTAGGAATATGATTAAGAAAAATTAATATCACAACATTCTTTATTAAAAGTTGAAAGAAGAAAACAAATATAATTTAATTTATTTATTTTTTTTAAAAAAAAAAGAAATAAACAATAAAATAAAAACTTATTTAAAATGTGACTCTATTTTTTTTGTAATTTTCAAAATTTTTAACAAACTTCAAAGAGTAAGATAAATTTAAAATGCCTAAAAAAAAAATTAATTGAACATTGAAATGATATAAAAACATTAGGTTTGGGTCAAAATTAGGTGTTTACAGCTTTAACTTGACATTTATTTTTAATCCGACAAATCATAATAAAATAGACTTTGGAAAATGAAGAAAAATAATAATATGACAATGAAGAAATCATACAAAAGAAAGCATGATAAATATTCTACAACGAGAACAAAGACTATAATAAAATAGTTCGATAATCAAAATATAAAGGATACTAAATAGTAACATAAATTCAAAGGATAAGAAACTACATGATAAAAATATTACAATAAATTCAAAGGATAAGAAACTATATGATAAAAATATTACAAGTAGTATATGTGTGAATTATAAGCTAGACAATATTTTACTTTAGTACAATGTACAAAACGTATGTAATTTTATCAAAGTACACTATGGACTAAAAAATTATATTAGCTTAATTATGTATCCTATTTGCACAACTATAAAAGGTCATTTATTCAGCATATACCACTAAAACAAAATATACATTTCGTGGCAATAAATTTTCCTTTTAGCGATACTATTTATTGACTCAAACATCTAGTTTCAATTGAATTAATGTCATTATATCTAGAGTCACGAAAGCCTTTAGCACCATTTATATAGGTGCTGATTATAAATATTCATATTATATTCTTATAGCTAAATATAATATATAGACAATTATATTATCGCAGCTAAATAATTAAGGCAAAATTCTTTATTCATTGTAATATGTGTGTGTTAAATTTGGTCGGAATGAGTTTAGTTGGACTCTTTTTCTTTTGACCTTAGGAGGCCCAAAAATTTCTCTCACTTGTTGAGAGAGCTCCCAACTTAACAACCAACTACCTATACCCAAATATTTTGTGTTTCGGTACTCATTAAATTCGATATAAATCAAGTATAATTATATAAAAATAATATAAGTTTCAAATGTTTGCTAGTTAATTACCTTTGAGAGATTTATTATTTAGTAATTCTCTCTCCCGGATTTATTATTTAGTTATTCTCTCTCCCGAGTTATAAAAGTTCATATACATTTCTCCACATTATTATACATTATAACCTATGTATATGAGTTAACCGTTTTAACAATATTCACAGAAATAAATAAATCTAATAATTATTCAAGATTGTAGCTTATTAATGTGTAATTAATGAATTTTTTAATTATGTAAATTATTTTTAAAAATATACTCCTAAAAGAAAATTTACCACATAAATCACGTATAAAATTTACCACATAAATCATCTTTGATATTATCCTTGTATCCGTTGGTATCAACTTTAACAACACATTCTTTCATCTCTTTTTTTTTTTTTTTTGGGAGAATCTATGAATTTTTTTTTGTGATTGAATGAAATGACTACTGTACCCATGATCATTTTTTTAATTCATCTTTCTATATATAAAAATAATATAATAAGTAAGGTGCAATTCATCTATACAAATAATATAATAAGGTATAGTGGATTGGAGTAAAAGTGTGAAAAATATCATAAAAAGACATATTTTTATTATTTTAATTGTTTTATTCTATATAAAGACGTATTATTATTATTTTAATTATTTTATTTCAGAATTAGTTTCTCTTATCCATGACACCAAATGACCCCTTATAATTGGATATTCTCACTACTTAATACTTTATCCCATGAATATAAATATAGCATATTTAAAGAATTTGACGTATATGTTTTTTGACATTTGTATTACTTATCATTTTAGATCAATTATTGTAAAACTATATGTAAAGATAATATTTTTATAAATATGTTTTGTGAATCAAATAAATAATTTGGGGCCACTTAGAAGAAAGGACCTTAGCCATGCGTAAGTTCCTTACAGCAGGCCCGTTGAACAACGGATAAAATTGGCCCAAATTCAAAATCATTTCTGTTGTTTCATTTTTCTTGTACTACATACAATACCAACGTGTATTGGAAATTGAAAATTTGTCCCATTTTAATTGATAGATCAGCTGTATACTTGTTAGGAAAAATAACGCATACACATGCCTCAACTTACCATATTTATTCAAATTTTTTACCTTTACAAAATAATTACAAAAATCTTAACTAATTATGTATCTTCGTTGGATATACCAGGAGCTAATTATGTATCTCGATAGACCCAAAATCGAAAAGAATATATCGAGAGTTAATTATGTATCTTTACGAAGGAAAAAATATATCTTCATTTGATGTATTATGTATATCGACAGACCCAAAATTAGAAAAAATGTATTGGAAGCTAATTATGTATCTTTATAAAAAAAAAAAAAATGAATCTTCGTTGGACGTATCGAAAGTTAATTATGTATTTTTGTAGATCCAAAATCGAGATTTTCAGTAATTATGCAAAGTGCTTATGCAAAATATAGGATTTTTTTTTAATTAAACTTCAAACTGTGAGAATTTATGTGGTTTTCCCTAATTGTGAACCACTAAGAACAAAGTAAAGCTCCAAGTATTATTGTAGAGGAGAATTCACAAATGTTTTGAGTTGAGTTTGGAACTTTAGAATTTGACTAGCTCAAAGTTCATGATAGCCCAAAATTGATTTGGACCACGTTAATGCATGCTAGCAACTATACTCACTTTTGTAAATGTGTTTATCCACTGACCTTCCGCATTCTGGGCAATACAAATCATAATACTTGGTCTATAATCTTGTAAAAATAAAGGTTTACTTTCGTATCACGTTTTGGAAAATTCACCTTGTTATTGTTATTTTACCCACAAAGTCATCTTAGTCGGAAATTGATATTTACAACATTATTTAACGACGTGGCAAAAAATAACTCTGGTGACCAAAACTAAAAACTCGACCTGCATGTATAGTTCAAGATCAAATTTTAAAAGTCCTGTTTTTTGAGTACTTTCAAAATGTCAGAATTTTTAATAATTAACCTCAAAACTATCGAAATTTATATTATTTGCCCATATATTTTTTTTTTTCAAAACCAACTCCATTCAATTTTATTTGGTGGATAGTAGACCAATATTAGAGCTTTCAAAACAGACCCAATTAATTAGTACAGCCTTAACAGGGCTAGGATAGTCTTCAGCAGCCCAATTTCAGTCTTTCGTTTGAAAAACAAGGGGAAACTTACCTAAATTTATGGTATATTTAGATAATATTTATCATTTGTAGCTATATAGTTGTAATACCTGCATAATTTATTTTATTTTTATCAAAATAAGCATAATACATATATCTTGCATTCATAATTCACTTTTATTACATACTATAATACATTTATATTGCATACATAATCCATTTTTAATACATAGTGCATTTTTTTTAATCAAAACCACCATAATACTTTTTGATACACTTATAGTTCATTTATGTTGCATAAATAATTCACTTTTAATACATTATATAGTTTCCATGGATGTTAAATATTTTCTGAATATGGTATATCTATGTAATAAATAAAAAGTATATTTAAAAGCAATAAATATTTTATAAAATGTACTAATTTTTTCCTTTAACAAAATATAAGTCCATGTAAGTTTGAATATTGAATTGGCAAACTCAAAAAATTCATTATTTAGAGAGGATTTTGGCCTCTCAAATATGGGAAAAGACGTAAAAGCATAAAATAAGTCAACTTTCTACCAGGCAAAAACCTCGGATAAAATATTTTTATCAGCTAAACGTAAATCAGTTCGAATATGAGGGATATCTCTAAAAGTAAAATGATACCAACTGATAAAATTGATAATGAAAATGAAAGTTTTGGTGATAAAGCATTAACAGGAATAGTGGATTCGTACCAGAATTATAAGTACTCAAAGTGACAAACCATCAAAGTAATTATAAACCCAACATTATCTGCCTGCAGGTGGAGTTTTAACAAATACTGTATTTAAAACAAGGAATGCATAAAATAATGAAAGCCTGGAAAGTTATTCAACCTGTTGTTATTAGATAATGTTCGTGCATGATGCATGGGCTCTGTAATGAAAGTCCCAATTGTTCATAAATAATAGTAGTACTAACTTGTTTATAATTTAGCAGATGCTGTGAATCTTTTCTTTGTTTCTGTATATCAACAGGAATATCTTCATTTAAGTTGCGTATATATATAGAGTCGTAGGGCTCGAATCAACTTTTGTTTTGCATCCTTGTACTAGTATTTGTCCACTAAAACATGAATCGATGAGAATTTTTTTTTCAATAACTTTGTCTTCGTTAAAATTTAAATTCGAGATCTCATAATTTTCAACACAGATCCACTTGGGTAATGATGGATAATTTTGTATGTCTATATCCATGAAACTCTTCACAAAAAGTTCCACTAAGGTCTCATTATTTTGTCACCTTCCACTACCTCAGAGTGTGCTCTATTTTGTTCCCCATTCCCCATTTTGACTTAATAAATTTAATTTCCCTCACCATCATACTTTCCACTCATACCCCCCAAAAGTCAAGTGCCACCTTTTTTGGCTTTTAGGTTTTATATCAACGGTTCACATGCAAAAGGGAAATGGGGAGGAAGTTTTGGGTAAAGTTTCCAACCGCGTAAAGTTTTCTAATTTAACTAATTAGGTAGTCTTGCTGTTGCATGTCTTCTTCTTTTTATTTTCGCTGTCCGGTGTTTAGTATCCGCATGCAGTTCGACTAATTTAAATTCTTCACACAGGGGTATACGCTCCCTATCAAAGATTTTATCATATTTACGACTCGAATTCGAGATCTCTAATTAAGAAAAAAGCAGCCACGTGTTGCATATGTTCCATAAAATTCATTTCTGATAAATACTTTGTGACTTTATGGAATTTATTGCCTCAACCAAAAGAAGCTCACAGAAATAACTACCTTTTTCCGCCATAATGTGTTTGTGGCCCATATGTCCGTAATAAGCATGTATAAAAATGGAGCACTAGCAAGTTGTTGTAACAAAGAGTCTTGTTTGCAGATAATTAAAACCGTAGGTTATAATAGAACTGGGAAACTTCTTGTAGCCAATATGGCAGCCACTTTCATTCGTTTATTTCTTGCTTTTCTTTGGTTTTCTCATGCTATCAACTTGATTAATGCTGTCCCATTAACAAGTAAGTTTATCTTTCAACCCTTCTCTTTATACTCAACAGTGAACACAACTTCTTTCTTTTATGCTTTCTTGCACGGGAATATCTCGGTTTTACCCTCCATTATATTTTGAAAGTCTTCCTACATTCATAATCATGACATTGCTACGTTAAATCATGATTTCGTATTTCCTCTTAACCCTAGCAAAATTACAAAGGTGATTTTCTACAAGTTTGGATCTTTTTCTAAGAATCTCTACCAGTTTAATGTTGGAGATTTGTTAAAGTCAAGGAAAATACTAGATTGTTTGATAAAGTAATTATTAACGTAACAAATGTAATCAATATTAATCTATTTTCTTTTAGTAAGGGGAGTATTTGGACCTTTGTTTTATGTATATATATGTGTGTGTGTGTACATTTACCACACGTGATCTGTATTGAAACAGGAAGCACAAGACTGGTAATGGACGTATCTCAAGAGCATAAGGTGTTAGAGAATACCCATATGGTGCGCACTTCTCCATCTTTAATTTGCCTATGGAAACCTTATGATCTATCTTCCTATTTTCCATTAGGAGTACTCAGTAGTCTGATGGAAAAATTCTAAATTTAAAATTGTTAGGCAAATATGGAGGATGAAGAGATCAACGATTATCCAGGTTCCGGGGCGAATAATCGCCACACTCCAAGGCCTCAACTGGGAAGAGGCTGTGTCGTCGAATGCTAGATCACATAATGCATATGTTTAAGATATATAATTAGCTATTATAATCACATACTGTGTTAAGTATCTAATTAATTAGAATCATTTCAATCCTAATTGGCTTTTAATTTGAATAGCTAGCTAGCTAGCTAATTAAGAGAGTTAATCATGTTGATATATTTGAGAGATCTAGTAATAGCTATGGTTGAGGACTTATTAGCAGTATGTTCTATATATGGCGTACCTACTAATTTATGCTATGCTAGAAGATGAGTTGTGGCCAATTTGTTACCTTAATAATTATGAAGTTATGATATACATGAACTTTAATATTTTTCGTTCAATTAAATTGTATACACTAGTAATTATATACATATAAAGATCCTTTAAGCGGTGCTCATGAATTCTATCAAAATTTGTACTCAAAGCAGATGAAATAATGGAACTTAATTATAAAATTTAAAGAGTTCATCTCTGTCTATATGAAAGTTTCCAGATATGTTAAGTCAACCATTTTTTAAAATAGAATTTCCATAGTATTTTCTTGGTACTACTAGGTAATATAAAAAAACCAATCAATTCATATATGATATAACATTCTTTAATGAATGGTTAATTAGAAGCCAAAGTTAAAGCTCGACATTCCTCTATCTTTTATCAAGTGCATAATACTTTTCTGCTAATTAATGGTCACCCTTAAAGCAACTCGTAAGAATATGGGAAATTTAGCTAGCTTATGATCATTGATTCCCAAATATTTTTGGGTGATATTTAACCATGTAATTGGTCATAATATTTGGTAAACATATTTTATCTTTAAAAATTCACAAAAATTAAAATTTGGCTCAAATACTAATATTTTTTCTAATATCTGAAAATTTAAATTATTTATCAAATAATGACAAATTATATGATCAAACACTTTTGAAGAATTTTTTCTCAAAAATATTACTTGAGAAATCTATGAGCAAAAGGTCCTACAGACTTTCCCTTTCAAAAGGGCTGGTGCTAGACAACCAAAGATTTAATTAATGATATTAAAATATAGTATGGCTTATGGCTATTTGGTAAACTAGTCTCATGCACCTTTTTAAATATCTTTGAGCAATTTGGCAAATCAACATTACATGCATGTTAGATCGATAGTGATCGTGGATTTTGAGGTGGTAACCATTCACTTCAATTGCGTGGTCCCATGAAAAATAGGTAAAAGGTCATCACATCATATATCCCTTATTTTAAAGGCTTGCTGGAAGCATATCTTTATTTCAGAAAAAAGGATATTCTACTACCAACTATGGGTTTAAAAAATCTTGAGTGCATAAACACAGAAGATATCGATCGGATGGGACAAGAAAATTTATTCTTTTGGTTTATTTTTAATTGTGTTTTCTATACTTTGCACATCAATAGATTTAGACAAATCAAATTTCTGTGCAAAGTGTCCATAACACACAGATCGTCGTAAAACTAGATATTATACGAAAAAAAGAAAGATTGGCTAATGAGTTTTAAGCATTTTTATATTCTTGAAATTTACTTCTGCAATTACATCGTGTTGAGTTTTTTTTATAATTCTTACGTCTATCCTAAAAGTCAAAATGACAGTATTACCACACTATTTCTACTTGTGTCGTTTTGGTGTTCCAGTTTAAAAATATTCTTACTTAGTTGATCTAATTGCAGTATTTAATTGGTTGATATTACAATAAAGTAGATAAACAAGGACATCCTTTCCCCACACTCAGTTACCCAATTTGAGTACATAAAAAGGTTAAAACGGCACAAATAAGTAGTCTAACGTGTTCCTAAAATAATTAATTGTTTTTATAACTTTTAAAAATAAAAAGAAAACATAAATAGGGGTCTAAAAATGGAAGATTTAAGTAAATTAACCGGCTGGTTCTGTGTAAGCATTACTGTAAGGAATTAATAATAACAATATATTAATAACAAGAAGTTCTACCGGCCATCATCATCCGATGAAGGATCAGTGGTTGGCGTAGGGGACGAAGCAATATTGGTCTGGTTAGGGTTCAAAAATCCGAGCTTTTTAATGAGCTCTTTCGCAATTAACTGGTTAGCACGATCAGAAGGGTGATATTCATCCCAAAACACATATTTGCTTCTGTCGCTACACAATGTCGATGCTGGATTACACGTTATTGCTGGCCTAATTTTTCCAAACGAGCAGCATGGTGAATCCGAGTTACTAAAACCTGCAAAATTTTCAGAAAATTTAAGTTATATACACTGACGACAATGTATATATCAACTTTCAATCAAGATATTAAAGTCTTTTTTTTCTGGTAAGAGTCAAGATTGTCTTAGCAATCATGAATAGATGCTGCACTGCTTAATTTTAGCGGTTTGGAATTGATTTAAAAATGAGACCCTGTAAATTGATCCCTTCAAGTTCACACACGTTGATCCCTCTATTATAGAAGAAAACACTAGGGACAAACCAATGAAAAATACTTTGTATGTTTAGCCTAATAACATTTATGTAATTCTTGAAACAATTCTTGGCTTCGTAAAAATGTTATGTAAGTAGTAATTTGTTAGTACCGTAATTGCCGGGATTGGTAATGACATCGTTGACAACATCATAAGCATCTCCAAACTTGTAGCTAGCATTTGGAAGTGTGTTGGCCAATTCCACGACAAGTTCGTCTGTGGCTTTGTTGAAGGCAAGTGCCAGTTGGTTGGTCTTGTCCTGGCACTGCCCATCTGTACTTAGAACCCTTTGAAGTGGTATACACCCCATTGGCCCTAGCCCAAACACCATCAACTCCCTTGCCCCCAAACTATGCAACATCTACAAAAAAAAAAATGTTATAATTGGTTAAAAGATTAAGCAATTTATTTAGGCAAAATGGCATGGGGAAAGGGATATGTATGGCTTACTGTAAGCTGTGACCTGAGAGTGTCCATCAAGTACTGGATGAAAGATTTATCAGTGTGCGTCCATGAATCTCTGTACACTGGCATTAAGTAATTGTTGATGAAATCGTTGCTTCCTAAAGCTACAACATATCGTGCTTGTTGGAAAAATTTGGCTGCTTCTTTGGTTCCAATTTTTTCTCTAATTAAGTCTTGTGTTCCTTGAAACAACTCTATTTGCTTGAATAGGGAAAACCTCTGTATCTGTAATTATAATTCATCAAATTAAATTTCAACATCCAGCTAGACAAGAAATATATGCTATTTTAAAGGAAATTGCAATAATAATATTAGACAGATTGACTGGAGAATTACTTACAAATAAACCGCCTGTCTCCTTTAGAATGCCACCACCTCCAGAGGCAAAATTGACGCCATTCTCTAGTATAACATCTTCTGTTAATGATTGATTTAGATATGCTGGTGGCCTTGGAAGCCCCATTTCGTCACCTGCACAACAGGTAAGTTTTACGTGTCGAGTGTACAAACAAAATTCCACATTGGTAGTTCTCACGAAGATCAAGAACTACATGAAAACCGTTCAAATTTGACCCAAAATGAACACTATCAAACAATGTCATGAGTACTTTTAGGCCAACTTAAGTATGTAACACCAGCTTAGGTACTTAACTGTCATATCTCTACTCTATTGAAAATGTTACCTATTATATCGGCAACAGTACGGCCATTGCAAAATCTACCATTAGGCAATCCATTCCCAAAATCAATACCATACCAAGGCAAATTCGCGCGAGCAAGACTTTTGGAGAGGAAGTTGTTGTTGCCAACATCTGAAAGAGAGTCTCCAAAGATGAATTGCACAATCTTGCAATTGCAGCCTCCAATTACAACAGCTAATAAAATTGTTACAAAAATTGGTAGGGTCAAAGTCAGATTCATGTTAAGTACTTGTAGAGGTACTCTGTTATAACAAGTCTTTGGAATTTTATCCTAGGAATAATGAGGACTATGAATTCTAAACTTATAAATGTCCACAAAGAAAAGGAAAGTGCAAGAATCTGTGGGGAAGTTGGGATTATTGGAGTGAATAATGGACATAAATAAGGTAGAAAGAGTTTGATAAACTAACTGTCTAAGAAACTCAAACCTACTAAATCTACCTGCAGTTCTGTTACAACCATTCAACTCTAACAAACATAAGTTGTATATTGTATATATCGGTACTTAGATAGAGACTTAATCTTCTGAATTTCACAATGTTTTATAATTGCATATTCACTTTCTTTGGCGTTGAATTTAATTTATATATATTGATATTGCATATGCACTATTAACGTAACTTTAATATGCGATAGCAGATAAGTTGTTTTATGTTCTAAGTAGCCACTTCCACTTACAATAGGTAGGTTTATACAGTCAAACCTTTCTATAATGATTATATTTATTGAAAATTTCATGATTGCTATAGAGAAATGTTATATATGCATATTGATATTTGACATTCAGATCTCATTAGCTGTTATAAACAAAAGTATGCAAAGTTAGAAATAAATTAAATATTAAAAAGTCAAATATTAATAATTTTTTCCTCATAAACTTATGAAATAACTAATATATACCATTTAAATATAATTTTCAAAGTGTTATTAGAACCCAAATTCATATATAGGTAGGCATATTTGGATAACAACGTTATTATTCCACTAAAAGAATTTTCCATAGTACTTATATTTGCTGGTTGTTGGACCTGAAAAAAATTCCAGCGGAGAAAATAAAGATATGTGATATAAGTAGATTAAACTTAATTTGGAAATGAGGCCCAATAATTCTCAATCCAGACAAAAACATCAGCAAAGGGTCGTTTGGTTGAGAATGTAGTTATTCTAAAATTAATTATGATGGGATAAGTTATACTGAAATTAATTATGCTGACATTATTTTTTATTGAGTATTTGGTTTGTTGTATTCAAAATAATATGCATGGTATAATTTCTAAGAATAAATTAATTGATTACCAAAATACCTTCCATGTTATTTTACTTCTTTTTTATATACTCCTATATTTCTTTTCAAGCTTTAAATATTTATTCTTAAAAATAAAACTTTCATCTTATTTAACTTTAATTTTTTTGCATGTGCCTTCCTATGATTATGCCGTGTGTGTTTAAAAAAAAAATCTTACTAAATCTTATTTAGTTTGAAATAAAAACTTTCAACTTAAATTTGTTAAAGTAAAAGAAGACTTGTTGTTTATGTCACTTCATTTAAACACATATAACTTATATAATATAGAATATTAAAATTCATTTTAATTGATATATACATTATCAATTTTAAAGTGATTAAGAAACTATTTAATTAAAAATATGTAATTGAACAATGGAGTAGATTGTGAAACGATAATGTGTATTAAAACTAGGCAACACCTTTGTACTTGCTAAAATATTTTACAAGTTACTAGTGAATGGTAATTATTATTATAAAATCTACTTACTTTAATTAATCTTTTCATTGTGTAGTAAGAACTTTTTGTGTTATCAATTCACAAAAATAACACTTGGAAGGAAAAAGTTGATGTTAAATTCCGTTTTTCTATTCTTAAAAAATTATAATACCTACATTTTGTCGGATATATAAAAAATTATAGTACATAGTTTTGATCTTTATTATGTATGAATCTAACATATTTTGATTTTTAATTTGTTAATTATGCATTTTGATCCTTTATATAAGAAAATAGCGTATAAGTTTATAAAATTCACAAGCAATCAAATGGAAAAACAATGTCAAATTCAATTAATAAGAGGTTAATTTTTCTTAGTCATATATTTTCGTCGTTCCAAAATAAGATATTTTAGTCTTTTTAATTTGTCACAAATAACGCATTTTAGATAATCAAGTAGATATCAATAATATTTTTTCAATTTCAAAAGTAATAATTAGAGATTGTTGAACTGAGAGGAGATGAAGAAGATTGGAGAAATGTATTTGTAATGGGTTTGGGGATAATCTAGTCATTTTATAGTTTTATCCCAAGTATATAAATTATGATGGGATTGTTATCCACCAAATGTGGAGATAACTTATCTTAGTACTATTTATTAGTTACGGAATAAGTTATCTCAAATATTAACAACATAAAAATGTATTAAAATTTTTATTCCGAAATTATTATTTTATCCTGAAATTATTTACTCTAGTAACTCGCACCAATCGACCCCTAAAGGTGCAAACCAACTATCTTGAAATAGGCAAGTGTTGCAACAAACTCGATGGATAGACTCATTGGTGATCCAAACAATATTAGCGTAAGGCCCAGCTTGCTATTTTAATGAAAACTGTAACAATAATGAATGTTGATCAAGACTTGGGCTAAGCAAATAGTAGTACTATTTTCTTGAAACACATGTTGGTTTATTTGAACTAAGTTTCTGTTGATCTCACTGGGTACATAATTAGAGTATTTGCGCAGTGGTAGAGCGCCTTTAATAACTCTGTCAGTGTGTTCTATCTGTGAAGGCTACTAGTCATATGAATAGCTTAAGGTGATTATTGTTGTCTGACCCTTATATCCTGTAGAAAGATAGCTGTGATGAACAGTGGCGGAGCCACAGCCAACGAAGGTGATCAAATAAACATCCTTCGTTGGAATTTTCTTTTTAGTATATAGGTTAAATATAGATATTTATGGTTATATACTTGTTATTTTACACCTTTGACAAGTTAGAGAAGCATAATTCAGTGGTCAAGAGTGTGCATTCCGCATCAACAACTCGGGTTTGAACCTTGACAGGTGTAGCAATGCTTTAGTTTCTTTTTTTTTTTTAAACAGTTTTTTGCCAAAAAAAAAATATGAATATCCTTAATCAAAAGTCTGGCTCCGCCACAATGATAAATGAAATTGGAAGCTCAACACCTCTAGTAACAGCAAAAGCAAACGGTTACTACTTATTTGATTCAAATGTTTAAATAAACTTATATACAACAACGAATTCAGTACTTCAAATTAAAATTTTACTGTCCAGCATAGTCTGCATTAAAATTGTAGCACACAATTGAGATTTATTTCTTCAAAATTTGCCCAAGCACGTACCTTCAAAGAGATACTATTTGGATGAACAATTAATGGACCGCTTTGGTATATCCGAGCATACTGAGCCACAATCTAACATTACACTTACGTGGCAGAATGTGAACCACTTGGACACCATGCAAAGTTGGGCAAATTTAAAGACCCATACGACGATAAAACAAACAACAAATGAAGAATCTCTCCCATTATCCAAATCCAATCTTAGCCCTCCATCCATTTTCATCAGCGGCACTCATCCATTTAATATCCCTAACCATATCATAAAAAATTTCATAAAATCTCCACACTTTCCCCACTCCATTTTCACACACCACTAAAATACAATGGCTTCCATTGCTATCAAAACCTTCACCGGTCTCCGTCAATCCTCGCCGGAAAACAACACCATTACTCTCTCTAAACCCCTCCTTTCCGGCCAACCCCACCGTAGGTTACGTATCAATGCTTCAAAATCCAGCCCAAGAGTCACCGGCCGCAACCTCCGTGTTGCGGTGGTTGGCGGTGGTCCTGCTGGTGGCGCCGCCGCTGAAACACTCGCTAAAGGCGGAATTGAAACGTTCTTAATAGAGCGTAAAATGGATAACTGCAAACCCTGCGGTGGTGCTATTCCGCTTTGTATGGTGGGGGAATTCGATCTTCCTCTTGATATCATCGACAGAAAAGTTACCAAGATGAAGATGATTTCTCCATCCAACGTTGCTGTAGATATCGGACAGACATTAAAGCCTCACGAGTATATCGGTATGGTGCGCCGCGAAGTACTCGATGCTTACCTCCGTGGCCGTGCTGCCGACGCCGGAGCTGCCGTTCTCAATGGCTTGTTTCTCAAAATGGACATGCCGAAAGCCGCGAATGCACCTTACGTTCTTCACTACACATCGTACGATTCCAAAACTAACGGCGCCGGCGAGAAACGTACTCTCGAAGTTGACGCCGTTATCGGTGCTGACGGCGCAAATTCCCGTGTGGCGAAATCCATAAACGCAGGTGACTACGAGTACGCCATCGCATTCCAAGAACGTATCAAAATTTCGCACGATAAGATGAAGTATTACGAGAATCTAGCTGAAATGTACGTCGGAGATGACGTTTCCCCTGATTTTTACGGTTGGGTTTTCCCCAAATGTGACCATGTTGCCGTTGGCACCGGCACAGTTACTCACAAAGCTGACATTAAGAAGTTCCAGCTAGCAACAAGGCTCCGAGCCGATTCGAAAATCACCGGTGGGAAAATCATCCGTGTTGAAGCTCACCCAATTCCCGAACACCCAAGGCCAAAAAGATTGCAAGACAGAGTTGCCTTAGTCGGAGATGCAGCAGGGTACGTAACCAAATGCTCCGGCGAAGGTATCTACTTCGCTGCGAAGAGCGGACGTATGTGTGCGGAAGCAATTGTTGAAGGATCAGAAAATGGGAAGAGAATGATTGATGAGAGTGATCTGAGGAAGTACTTGGAGAAATGGGACAAGACATATTGGCCAACATACAAGGTTCTTGATATATTGCAGAAGGTATTTTACAGGTCGAATCCGGCGAGGGAAGCTTTTGTAGAGATGTGCGCAGATGAGTATGTGCAGAAGATGACATTTGATAGCTATTTGTACAAGAAAGTGGCACCAGGGAACCCCATTGAAGACTTGAAGCTTGCTGTGAATACTATTGGAAGTTTGGTGAGGGCTAATGCACTAAGAAGGGAAATGGACAAGCTCAGTGTATAAGAGAGGATGAATTTAATTTCATACTACTAATATTTTCTAAACTTGATTTGTAATTCAAGTATTTATTATGTCTTTAATCGGATTTCATGTTACTTGTTGAAGTTTTTATTGATGAGTTTAGCTTAATAGTTCTTGTTACGTTATGTACTAGCAATAAGCATTCCTGTCAATTTGAAGGAAACCGGCTCGAGTAAAGCAATGTTGGAAGTTGACTTTTATGGACTAAACTAAACAGTGTAAAGCTTGGACAAGTAGTAACAAATGAGATTGTAGTTATGTATGACTATGCTTTTATACTGGAAACAAAACACTTTTATAAAGAGATTACTTTATTTTAATCTTCAAAGGGTTGTGAACTGTTTGTGATTTTACATTTTGTTGAAAGCCAAAGCAGCTGACCTTTAGTATGCTTCAAAACAAATGGTCTTCAGTATATTGACCTTCGGTATATTGAAAGCAAAAGCTTTACATTGATTTTTTATGCATCAAAGCAAATGACCTTTGGTATATTGAATCCGAGAAGTCTTTTGGTTCACATGCTATTAGCTATTCGTGACTATGGAAAGATGATTGCCTCTTAAGTATGTTCTGAACAATAACAAATAGATTGGTATACCAACAATAATACTTATGTAAGAATTACTGTACATGAATTGTTATGTAGAGCTTACCATTTTAAAGATTGTTTTGTCTTTAAATATTTTAATCTCTATAATAATAGTTCCATATTTACTGTTACTGAACATTTTATCCAGTAGAAAATGATAGTACTATATAGATAATCTAATATGAGCATTGTTGAATCTCTCTTACCAAATGACTCTTGAGTTACAGGGAGAGCCAAGAGGGTTCAAAAGTGCATATACAACTAGCGTAAGGAATTCAACATCTACTATACTTAAATAAAAGTAATTTAATCATGTATAAATAGTGTAATTTTTTGATGAAGTATATGCAGACTCCGCCCCTGACTTGAGGCCTTAGATTGGGTTGTAGAGAAGAAAATTGGGCCTCACAGTTGGAGTCTAGAGAAGAAAATTGGAACCTAGTTCAGTCCATTTTTTCAATGTTTGGTTTTTGTGGACCAAACCGTAACACAAGCCTAACACTATTGATTAGGGGCCAACTCTGAAATGTAGCTACGACTTTATTTAGTTAAGTGAGTATTTATGGTTATTAATTAAGTTACTTCAATTGGTAACAACTAAATTTGAATTTCGAAAATCTTAAGCATTGCAACAATAGTTTTCTGTCTATACATTTCACGTAAGATATTTGACCGGACCCAATTTTAAAAGAAAGTATATCATCGTTTAACATAACACAACTGTTCATAGAGAAATTAATAGCTTTAAAATTTATTATCTAAAGCAAATTTTAAATTTTTTTGTGAGTACAAGTCGTCTCATTAAATAGAATTGTAATGATAAATTAATTTTAAATATAAAAGATAACATTTTTTAGATATACTTAAAAAAAGTGTATCATAAAAATTATCAAATAAGAAGTGAAAAATTTTAAAATGTTTGATGTTAAGAAGATCGAAAAGTTTAAGGTTAAACTATCTTCAAAAATAAAAAATTATCACACTTAGTCAATTCCTTATATTGTCACTCAACTTAGCAAAATATCCTACTAAAGTCATTTATCTTTTTTTTTTTATTCTAGTAATATCATTCAAGTTTGTGCATTTTACTTATAAATTAATAATTGTTAAAAGTGACTCAAAAAATGACCAAAATAGTCCATCAAGTTTGAAATTTGAATTTAAATAGTTCTTATTTTTTACATGAAATATTAATAGGCCTCCAATTATTTTTATTTTTTAACTTCTTAAATTAGTTTTAATATATTTTATCAATAAGTGCATAATATAATTTAAAATGACACAAATCATAATATTAAAAATGAATTAAAATGACAAAGAATGTTAAATTAGAGCTTAAAATAGGTAGTTATATTTTAAATGAAATAAATAAGAAGTACATTTATTGTCCAAATTGGTAAATGTATTCAGTTTTTACAGCCAAGTTGACGAGACGATATAATTTTCTCTGAAATAATATCACAAGATTGATAAAAATAATATTTAAACCTTAAAACATTTTTAAGTTACGAAATGGTTATATAAAATCACCTAATTTTATTTGATAGTGAGTGATTGATGTTATTGTCGTGGTATTCGTTAATATGCATTATTTTTTCAAATAAAAATCCTTTAAAATATTTATATATGGTTCTTCTACTAGGTAGAGACCCTATTTTTTTTTATTTGCAGGAATTCATCATCTTCTTTATGAATTGTAATTTTTTCGATAATAATTTGGAATAGAAGCAACTAACAACTAACTTGAACTATTTTATCAAAAATAAAGATTAATCCTAAAATGAATAAATATAGAATATTATTTTATTATTGAACTCCTAAGTTTCCAAATAAATGTTGTATATATAAACTTATTTCTAACAATTTTAATTGTAATTTTTGGTGGACATCGTTAGATTTAATATCGCAGTTAGAAGTTGAAAGGAGATTGTACTCAATAAGTTTTATAGTTGAAAGGTTATTGATATTTCGTATTGTTAACTAATAAGGATCATTTAAATTCAACGTTCAAACTTAAGGGACTTTTTTGATCATTTTTCTCTCATCTTTTGAGACACTTTTAGCAATTATTGATTTTTAAAAAAAAATACATAAAGTTCGATGATATTATTAGAACAAAAAAAAAATAAATGACTTTATTGGAATATTTTTCTAAGTTGAGTGACAATATGAGGAATTTACTGCTTTTTTGAAAGAGGAGAGTGATCGAAAGGAGTAGAGGTGATCATAGTACGATATGTATGGTATTAAAAAAATTAGCTTTAATTATAAATATTTGATATTAAGAAAATCCAAAAGTGTAAGGATAAAGTATCTTCAAAAATAAAAATTTATCGCATTTCTTTGAAAAGGGGGAGTGATAGCAAGGAGTAGAAGTATGCACCTTAAGATACGGTACGACATTGAAATGGGAAGAGTAATATTATCTTATTATCATATCAAATTAAATACGGCATAGTTTAATATTTTAAAATTTAATTTTAATATTTAATAGTATAGTAAATCGATAATCACAGTTTTGTTTGACTTCAACATACATATGCTATTTTATAGAGAATTTTGACTTATTTAAACATCTCGATTATATCATATTAACACATTACACATATAAAGGTATGTAAAAGAAAGTATAAGTATATAATGATCCCCTCCGTTAATCAATTACACACACAAAAATAATTCAATCAAGCTGGAGTAGTTAAACTTCAAAACGTCTAAATATCTAGGTTTTACTCTTAACACTATTTTATATATTTAATTAATCATAGCAATATATATGAATTGTATATGTAATTATGTACTTCGTTGTGATATTTGGTATTCTTTTAAAAATATCGAATACGAGTCGATTATCAAAATTTTTAAAAGGACATACAATATAGCATATCAAATACTATAAACAATAATCATAATCCTAAGGGGTCGTTTGGTAGGCCGTATTAGGAGAAATAGTTTATGTATTAAGTGTGGTGCTAATTAATACTATGTTTGGTAGGATTTTGGACCAATGTATTATAGGGTGTATTACTAATACATCACATATGATGGTATTAGTAATACATGGGTTTTAATACCATGAGATTAGCATGTGTAAGGACAAGAATATCCCTCAAATTCTTTTAAACATTTTTTTATTTTTTAAATTTTATTTTTTATATTTTTACTAATAAATTTATTCAAATAAATTAGTTTACAAATTTTATTATTATTTACAAAAATGTCCTCAATTTTTTTAAATTTTTTTCTAAATCTTTTTCAATTTATTCAATATGAGTTACTTCTTTTCAATTTATCAAAATAATAATATCCCTCCAAATAATTTTAGTTATAAAAAACTACTCCATTAACTCAAAAAAATATTTAGTGGTCAAAATCCGAAAACAAATTGCATACAAACTTTAATTTTGTAAATAGGATATTCATAGATTAAAATAATTTTTCTACTTAGTTTTAACACACTGTAGAATACAATTTTATTTTAATAATGATTTTGTTGTCTCATCCAAAAGTTATACGTATTTCCCCAACTTAAAAATAACACAAAGTGGGAACAACAAGCAAATAATGAACAAACAAAGAAAAGATAATAAAAAATAATAATTTTTGTAAGTGAATGATTAAATCTTAAAATTCTAAAGTAAATAATTAGTTATATTGTTAACTTTTTTTATTCTAAAAAAAGAATTAAAAAAAATACACAAAATTATAATATGTTGAGGATATTTTTGTAAACAAACAATATTCTTTTTAAAATATAACAATACATATTACTTTCAATGCATCAAACCAAACACTGCATAAAATATAATTTCAATATTACTAATCCCAGTATTATCAATCCCTACACAACTAATCCCAGTATTAATAATATAACATATTCAATATTATCTTATACACTCTACCAAACGAGTCCTAAAAGTCTTAATTTTTATATGATAGGCAATGTATATCATATCATGTTTACTTGAAGGGAGAGAGATGTTCTCAGAGTATGTTCTGGATATGTGACTTGAAATCATTACGTGAAGTTAAAGTTTTGTATGAACATGCAATTTGAGTTTTTTAACATAAATTGTGAAAATAATTAAATTTTCTCCATTCCTGTAAAAAATACTACTATCAAATGAATAAATCATAATTTATAAATAGAATGTTGCAATAATGAAATACTACATGGACAAATTGCACATTTTCATGTTTTTTTTTACAAATACAATTTTTTGCAATTACAAACGTTCAAGTACGCATAATTTATAAAGATTCATTATCTATAATTATAGTAACTGGTTATTCTTTAATATAATTCTTCAGACGATATGGACAATGTATTTACATCGAGCATGATTTTAAAAATAAATAAATTAAAATAATAAATTTTTAATAAAATATAAATTTATGAGTTAAATTTTGTATTTAAAAAAAATAAAATAATTACTTAATATCTTATTTTTTTCGAATCTTTAAAATTTTATCTCATTTTCTCGAATTGAATGTTTAACTAAGAGAAAAGACATCTTTTCTCCCTTGAACTTATCCTCCAAACTCACTTTAACACTTAAACTTAACTTTTGTTTATTTACCCCCTTAACATCTTTAGATTGTATTATTTTCGCTCCTCAAAACTGAATACCACTCTCACAATGGAAAGTGTGTTACACTCGTCTACACATCAACGCTACGTCAATGCCACGTAAGAAGATGATTTTGTTTTTTTTAAAAAAATTAATCCCCCATACTTTATTTTTATATAAATATTAAATAAAAAAACACCCCACCCCCATTTTCTTTCTTTTTCACAATCCCCCACCCAGCTTGCCCCCTACCCTGCAATGTAGCCCCTTCCTCCTTTCTATCTTCTTCAAATCACCCCATCTCTTCCCTCTCCTTCATTTTCTATCTTCTTCAAACTTAAACATATTATCAATAGCCATTAAGCAAACCAAACAGAATCAATTCAAAACATAATTAAAACCCTTTTTTGATTCTAACGCAAACCCAACAAAACAAATAGCTCAAAATATACCATACAACAAAAACATGAAAAACAAAATCAAGATTGAATTTTTAAAACATAATTACAAGCCCTTTATGATCCCTTCATCAAACCACCAATTCAAGAAACAACAATGCAGTAGTATCACCACATTCCAATTCAAAATTCTTTATTTCGAAATATTCTGACAAAACTCACCGAAAAATAATTAAAACAAACTCAAAAAATATATGCACACCATTAACATCACCATCATCATTAACACCGCCGCTAATAATTTTTCTTCAATTTCAATTTTATTCACGAAGATAACTTTTAATTTTAAAAATTCAATTTCATTCTTTTCTAATGATCTTAAGTCAAGGGGTTTAAGTGGGGTGAAGAATTTGATAATTGAAGGAGAAGAAATTAGGGGTTTGGAGGGGAGAGGGTGGAGCTGGTGGTGGAGAAATTGGTGGTTGAAGGAGAATGGGGTTGGTGGTGGCGGGTTTGGAGAGTAAAAATTATGATGGGTGGGGTGAGGATGGAAGAAAAAAATGGAAAATGAGGTGGAGAGGTATGAAGAAGATGAAAAAATAGTAGTGGGGGAATGAAGAAAACGTTTTTTTTTTTAATTTCACATCAGTTTTAGGAGTGAAAATAATATACTTTAAAGATGTTAAGGGGAATAAATAAATAGAAGTTAAGTTTAAGTATTAAAATAAATTTGGAGGATAAATTGAGAGGAAAAAAAAAAGTCTTTTTCTCTTCAAATAATAATAATTTTAAATTGCTGCACGAAAGCCCACGTCCTAATAGCTAAAAGGTAGTTTTAACTTGGACGGTGTGTAGGATGTAAAAGAAGCAACGCACGAGAAAGAAAAGGGAATAAAAAAAGCATGATTCTCTATAGTCTTTAGCGCCCCACCGTTGAATTTTAGATGGAACGTCATCACTCGATGTGATCGAAGAAGGTGCCTTCCACCTTTTGACGGAGAGCCATATATGAAAATTGAGTTTAAGTTTTGTGTATTGTTATAGTATAAAATATTATATATTGTTTAATAAATTTGATCTATTATTATATGTTATTTTATTTATTTTATTTTATGTGTTGTTATTTATTTTTTTAAATTCATTTCAAAATAAATATCATTTTTTTATTTAATAAATATTTAATGATATTATTTTTATTTTATTTTTGTTGGATTCCACTTGACAAGAAAAATAGCTAAAATGTACTCTGTTCGTTTCATATTAGTTAGCTCCTTTGAACTTGACACATTCATTAAGAAAAATATTTATTAGGGATCTATTTTATCAAATTAGCCTTATTAATTATGCTTTGAAAATATAAATTTGAATATATACAACTTGTTTAGTCATTTAATGATAAAAATATTATTGAAAGAACATGTTAAAATCTTCTTAATTTCATACAACTAAATTGGAATAAATATTTTTTAAAAAGAGGACAACAAAAATGAATTGGAGGAAAAACATTAAGTTGACTTTAAGAAATAGTATTATAAACTTTACAAAGTAATTATTTATTTTTTAAATTTCGTATTTGATCAAAAAAACAATACATAAAATAAAATGATGAGAGTACTTAATATTTTATATAAAAAATAAAAATAAAACTAAATAACGTACGAATACTAAATCAAATTTTATGTGATAGTGTAGCATTACATTACACAAAGTTAAATTCATGAAAACTACTGGTACATTTGCCCACTAGCACACACACCAACTCTGCCTGTCTTTACATGAAAACCTACCCCTTTTAAGCCCCCCTTCTAATTCACTTCCCTATTACTGCTAATATCTTTCTGCCCACAAAACGTCCAAATTTCTCTTTCCTTTCCTCTCATTTTCCTACCTAATTTCTACCGACCCGTCCATTTCACTTTTCAGCTTCCCTCCCTCCCTCCCTATTTTTCCATAAGGTAATTCATTTCCATCCTTGCTCTTTAGATTTGCCTCTTCAATTTCGTCTATTCTGTATTCTTTCCTTGAGAATTGTTCTTTCTTCTGTGTTTTTTTTTTTTTTTCAATGGATCTGGAATTGGTGGATTTTTTGCATTCTGCTACACTGATTTTGTTTCTGGAGTTCCATACAATGCGGTAGTTCTAGTATTAATCAGCCTTTTTATGTCTGTGTTTTCGTCTGTAGCCACTCTAGATCTGTTAAAACCATGCTTATTTATTGGATGTGATTCTGAGTTGGAAATCGAACTTGGAGTTTGCTTATCGACATGATGAAAGGATAATTATGATGAAGTTGATGCCTGATGTGTAATAAACTCGGGAGGTGATAGCTAAGGGAGTTATTGTGCTTTTTTCATACGAGATATTATTGTCATATACAATTTCGTACTTAATCAGCTATATTTAACGAAATTTATAAGCATGCTCGCAGAAACAGAGAGTGAAACAAAGATCTGATCTTGTAGTTATAGGTGCCTGAATTCAGGGGCGGATCCTCAGTACTTTTGATACAGAGCAGAATTTATGTGTACAAATTCATTGAAATTGGAATAAATACTATAAATTTAGAAAAATAATAGTACATTAAAAGCTAAGAACCTTAGAGATTGAACCCACAGAAGTTAAATCCTGGATACGACTCTGCGCCCATTGCATGTGTTGTACTCTCGTAATACACTTTTTTATAGTCTGATTTTAACCTTTTTTATTCCTTCTATTCCAAATATTGTCTATTTTCGCACAATCAACAGTTATCTTCACCGGTTTTCTCACATGTGAGATTCAATGTGGTTTAATTCGTTGGTTGAAAATAATATTGATAGTATTGGCAGGAAAATATTTTGGTTTTTAACCGGTTAATGTGCCTTTTTGTGATGGAATACCTTGCATCATTATACTTTTTCGTCCTTCTGTGTCATTTGCAATCAGGGTCTCTTTTTCTCCCATATCTATTTGTTTATCACTGATTTGGACTCCTTGTTTGCTGAAGAGTAGAGCAGAGCCTTAGTGTACGATAGAGATGCCTCTGTCCACTTGTAGAGCTACAGAGTCCTCTATTTTAGCGGGGACAAGGTGGCCGTAGAGATATGTCTGCAGTCTTCCTTTTCTGTGTTTTAAACAACTTATGGATGTGAGTTATTAAAATTAAAACAGTTTCTTTTATCATTGGTATTTATTCGCATAGCATGAAAGCTCCACAATTTGTGAAAACTATTAAATCTTTCCCATTTCTTGCAGTCTTACTAAATGAGCAAACCTTTGTTTATAAATAAGATATCAGAATAATATCCTTAGACGCCGCCTTAACAAATCGTATGTTTCTTTTATAAATAAATGCTTGCAATCACATGCTATTACAAACTTGCATCAATAATAAATTTGCAGAGATCCGCTGTCCAATAAGTCCACGTTAGTATAATTTGCTATACATTAATATAATCCTCTTACATAGTACGAACAATCTCTTCACATCGACTGATCATGGGTCTTTGTATTGCAAAATTTGAAATTCTGAATCTTTTTTGCAAAACTTAAACTAAGTTTTAAATTTTAATATAGTTGATTTCACACATTTGGAAATCCTAGCATTTAGTGGGATTTGGGATTTGAAATCAAAATTTCGAATTGAAGTTGAAGTTTGTTCAATCGTCATGAACAATATTGATTTTGAATCAAAACTTTAAATTTGAGATCCAAATTGCATGTAGAAACACCGACTAAGGATATAACATTTGGTACGACTGAAGTTTACATGTTTTGAACCCACTTTCACATGTTGCAGTCTAATCCTTTTAGCATGGCAACACTGTTCATCCAATAAATATTTGGACATATTTTAATAACCACTTTATTTAACTTTTCTATTGTTTTTAAGCATCCACACCCCTATTTTATTCAAGCTGCTTATTGATCTACAGTTCCCTAGTCCCAAAAAATGCATTCGCTAGTTCATGTGTTTTCTTTCTTACAGCAAAACCAAATATTTGCTTGTTTCATTTTTGCAATCAAGTGACGTGCTATACCAGTCATTTAGGGGGTGGGAGGAGGGGGGTGGGGGACATCAGTTTTATAGTTCTTATTACGAATTTAAGGTCCCGGAGCTTTTGTATAATACTAAATGGCAAGAGTGTTGTATTTGATACCTGAGTTAAACGCAACTCATGGCTTTGAACTTTGTCAAGGGCAAAATCCTGGTATTTTAGTAGAGATAGTTTCAAACTTTGCACTACTGGTGCTCGGTGATTTCTCGATTATAAAAACAAACAAACAAAACAAAAATACTCTCCTTTCTTTTACTTTTTACAAGGCTATAATTTTTAGCACATTTACTATATCTAGAATTGGAAAGTGAATCACATCTGTCAATTTCATGCATTATTTTGGTAATGATGTTAATAGGAAGTGTTAGGAGAGCAGTGGTTACGTGATACTTAATGTTATAATACAGCTACCAAACAGTAAAATGTTAGTACTTAAGAATTATTTTAGAAACTAGAACTAAGATACCTTAAGTGATAATTTGGTGGGAAACAGTTATAACCTGGATTCTTAGAGGGAAGAGGTGCCTATTTCATTTTACTTGGTGTGCACCTTTTAAATATGTTTATCTATTTTTGAGAAATTGAATGAAGCACCCAATGGCATGTACATATTACTGATTCTTTATTCATGCAATGTCACATGTTTTATGTATCAGATAGGGAAGATTCTTCCTCATGCATCGGATGTAAAATGTAATGTCCTAAAATATTATCGATAGGAAATCAACATCATGTTTCTGCTTTGCAGGGTGTGAAATGGCAGCAACAGCAGCAACTACTCTCTCAGTTGGCTCAACCACATCTCTGGGCTGCAAAGGGAGCTCAATATCACAATCAAAAGCCTTTGGTGTGAAATTCAACTCCAAAAACAACCTTAGGACTTTCAGTGGTTTGAAGGCTGCGACAAATGTAAGCTGTGAAGCAGAATCGTCCTTTCTTGGGAAAGAAAGTGTTGCAGTCCTTAAACAATCTTTTACTCCAAAGGCCCAAAAAGAAAACAAGGAATATGGTAATATTGTTCAGCCTCAAGCATCTTACAAAGTTGCTATTCTTGGAGCCAGCGGTGGTATTGGGCAACCTTTGGCTCTTTTGGTGAAGATGTCACCATTAGTTTCAGAGCTGAACCTTTATGATATAGCTAATGTCAAAGGAGTTGCGGCTGATCTTAGTCACTGCAATACTCCCTCCCAAGTTTCCGATTTCACGGGAGCCGCTGAATTGGCCAACTGCTTGAAAGGTGCAAATGTGGTGGTCATACCTGCTGGTGTTCCTAGAAAGCCTGGTATGACACGTGATGACCTGTTCAACATTAACGCAAACATTGTGAAAACATTGGTTGAGGCTGTTGCTGATAACTGCCCTGATGCATTTCTCCACATCATTAGCAATCCAGTCAACTCCACAGTGCCGATTGCGGCAGAGGTGTTGAGGCGAAAGGGTGTTTATGATCCTAAAAAACTTTTTGGTGTTACAACCCTAGATGTTGTCCGGGCAAACACATTTGTAGCTCAGAAGAAAAATTTGAGGCTTATTGACGTGGATGTCCCAGTTGTGGGCGGCCATGCTGGTATTACCATATTGCCTTTGTTATCAAAGACAAAACCATCAACTACATTCACTGACGAAGAAGTACAGGAGCTAACTGTGAGGATTCAAAATGCTGGCACAGAAGTTGTGGAGGCAAAGGCTGGTGCAGGGTCTGCTACACTTTCCATGGCTTACGCAGCAGCAAGATTTGTTGAGTCCTCACTCCGTGCACTTGATGGAGATAGTGATGTCTACGAGTGTGCTTTTGTGCAGTCTGACCTATCAGAGCTTCCATTCTTTGCTTCTAGGATTAAATTGGGAAAGGACGGAGTTGAGGCTTTGATTTCATCTGACCTTCAAGGATTGACCGAGTATGAACAGAAAGGTCTGGATGCTTTAAAGCCAGAATTGAAGGCTAGCATTGAGAAGGGTATAGGTTTTGTTCAGAAAGAACCTGTAGCTGCTTAGATTATTATACAAGCTGCAGAAATGATGACAGGAATAAACTAATATATCAAAATTCATGATGTCGACAAATTCCAGTTTTGCAGTTGAATCAAAAGTGCTTCTCTTACGGAGAAACAAACAATAGTTTTGTAGGATTTCATCTCCTTTTGCGGTATGTAAACTCTAAGCGACGACGTTGAGGCACTCCTGTCATGTTCCATTTTTACTGTTAAATCAAGTTTTCTCTATATATAATCTGAGCGTGTCATCGTGGTTGTGTGATGAAAATGCAGTAAGTGCTTCCATTTTATCTGAAATTTCTATATATAATCTGAGCGTCACTTTTCTACCCCAATTTTTGTCTTCTGACAGTGAATTTCACTAGAGGGCTTCTTCTCCTCAATGGATAGTGCTTTAAGAGGTCGATTACTTTTTGGAAAATAATTGATTGGTATCGAGGCATATTTGATTGATTAAATCGTATTGTTCTTCAAATATATTAGTTGCACAAAATATGTGTAACAAAATAAGATCATCCTGCTGGCACCAACAAACAAACTGACATCAATTTTGAATGATCACAATTCTCTGATTAGAGTGACGTGCCTTTTTAACTTCTATACAATGACTAGTATATGATATTAACCAACTCTTTGCTCGGGTCTATGATACTAATAGAAGGAATTGAATACTGAGAAAGCGGATACTGGAGGTGCCCTGTTAAACAGTTCAATGTGTGATGTGTGCTTAGCTCGGGTGGGAGGGGATGAAGAAGAAGAGTAACAAGAGTGAGACGAAGACAAAATAATGAGGGAAAATAAATTAGAATGATACTAATTTCATCAAAGCTTTGTCAATAAAGATAGCATAAACATCATATTTCTCCAGCCTTGAGCTCCGGATGCATAATATTCTTGAGTCCTGATAAGACCAGTCTAAAATTTTTGAGTTCACTCATCATTCGTCAATGCTTTCCATACTTCTTGAGACAAATCACTTTTCTCAAGTTTCATCCTTCATCGAGAACCAATTGATTCATAGTTTGACTTTCGATAAAAGTACCTTCGAGATTTAATTACAAATCACTATGCCAGTTTGCCTCCCTTTGATCAGAGTCCTTGTGCAGTCACCGTCATCCATCTTGGCAAATTCAACAATTTTCCCAGCTTGAAAACCGTTCAGTTCAGTACATACGCAGCGGAAATTGGTAAATATTAGGTCAAGAGGAAGAAACTTGGAATATCGTATCTGCGAGCCAGGCTTTTAGAGATGAACCTTTTTGGCGAGGCCAAGTAATAGCAGAATCAACCGCATCTTGTTATTTGACATATGGTACAGATTTTTTCTGTGCCTATAAGTCCAGTTGAATCTAGCTTCAAGCTGTATTCAGCAACAATCGGTTTCTCTCTTTCCTGGACGGTTAGAGTTCTGATGCATCATTAACGCGACTCTGATACCATAAGTCTGGATTCTATCCACCACATGCAATATAATTGTCAACATCTTTTCAAAAGATAAAATCTTTATAAGTGCTACTTTCATTCTGCTCCAGAATTTACAATTACCAATAGTCATTGCACGAGCATCGACCTTCTCTGAAATGATGGAAGCGGTTCCGATCTCTAATAACAACTTCCCGATTATAGACTGCTGATAACATCTTTGCAAAGTTATGGCAGTCAACACAAATCCGGAGGTCTTTTGCAACTCTAATTGACGTGCCAGGTGGAGATGATAGAACCCCGAAAGCGATGGCCAATTTCTCACTGTGATAAGATAATGCAATCTGCTTCTCTTCAACACCCACATTGTGCAACTCTGACACTATTTCAGCAACGTATCCTGCCATCCTCAGTTGCTGATTGATCTCGTCCAACATCTCATAAATTTCAGTCTTTCTTGAATGCGAAGAGTCATTTGCAACGAATTCATGTATTTCCCCTCCGAACTCAATAGTACTACACGCAGGGTTGGTTTGGATTCCCCTGTCTTTCATCATTTTTCTCACATTCATTACCTTATCCCAATCACCAAGCGATGAATAAATATTCAACAGCAGTACATAATCACCGGCTTCTTGTGCCTTAAGTTCAATTAAATGCTCAATGACTTGTTCTCCCAAGTCAGCTTGGCGATGAATTCTACAAGCTCCTAGTAGAGTCCTCCATATTGTTGCGTCTGGTTTAACCTTCATCGAATTTATAAGGTTGTAAGCTTCATTAACCATACCAGCACGACCCATTAGATCAACCACACACCCATAATGATGAATGTTTGGTGGAATCCCAAACTCTTCGCTCATACTATTGAAAAACATCCTACCCTCATCGAGTAGTCCAGAGTGACTGCAAGCAGAAAGAACCCCAGTGAAAGTCTGATCATCAGGGGAAACACCAGCACTTTGCATCTCCCGAAATGCTTCAATTGCATCTCTGCCATAACCATTGCTAGCTAACCCCGATATCATTGCAGTCCACGACACCACATCTTTCTCAGCCATTCCTTTAAACACCTCAAAAGCATCTTCGACACAACCACACCGTGAGTACATAGTTATAAGTGCATTACGTACATTCATTGCCTTGTCAAATCCATGTTCTTCACAATATCTATGAACTCCCTCACCAAACACCAACGCATTCAAATTCGCACAAGCCTGAAGCAACATCAAACAAGTAACCTCATCCGGCTGGCAATCGTTCGCGCTACGCATCATATCAAATACACCCAAAGTATCCCGAGTTCGCTTGCCACGCATGTAGCAAGAAATCAACACATTCCAAGCTATTGTATCTCGTTTACACATTTCATCGAACAACTTGCACGCATCGCTATATTTCTCTTTAGATGAATAAAAACCCATCAATGTAGTCAGTAAGCGTCCATCGGATTGATGCCCATCTCTCAAAATTCGCGCATGAATCTGTAGCCCACCAAATAAAGACCAAATCTTTATACAACAACTCGTAACGAACGAAGACGTTAGCGAATTCGGTTTCACACCAAACCTTAACATTTCTTGATAAAACTGAAAACCAATTTCCGGCGAATCACTCATTCCGTAAGCTCTAATCATGACATTATACTGAAAATAATCGGGTTTTCTAAAATTTGAAAATACCCGTTTAGCATAATTCAAATCACGAAATGGCGGGAGAGCAATACGAAATAAGAAAGGTGAGAAAAAAATCGAATGTTGAAAGAGTGAGTTGCGGATTAGATGGGCGTGGATTTGTAGCAAATGGGACTTTGTAGAAGTTGATTTGATTAACGAAATCAAAGCTTCGGCTTTCTCCGTATGCAATAAGGCAGACCGGTCCACTACAGCTCTCGCTATTTTCTTGGTGTGCAAGTGACTGGTGAAATTTGTCGTTAAGGAGATGGGTTGTGGGTGGTGATCTACACGCGCCGCCGCGTGAGAGGAGTGATAACGGAAGGTAGATACAGAAAGACGATGAGAAGAGATTACTCTCATTCTCTAATTTGTCAAATTAGTGTGGCGTTTTTTTTTTTTTTTTTTTTTTTTTGAATTGCTGCACATTTACATTAGTAGTACTAACTAGTAAATAGTATGCTGTTCAAAACAAAACAAAAATATTATAAAATATTTCGGTAAAATTATTTTTTGGACACTTGTATTATGTCGATTTTATAAGTTGAACACTTTTACTTACATATTTGTTATCCGAACCCTTGAACCCATCAAAAAACAACATTTTGCACTTTTTGATCATTGACCTTGCCTATATGGCAAGATCATGGTGACTAGAACAAAGAGAGTGTAGTCACTCGTCTGGGGTCAATTTAACATTAAAATAATTTAAAAAAGTAAAAAAATATTAAAATTTTAAAAAATAAATAAAAAAGGATCATTTCTTTCCCTCCATCTTTTTAAATTTAAAAATAGTTTTAAAATTTTAAAAATAATTTAAATATTTTTAAAAATTTTAAAAAAATAAAAATATTTTTTCCCTCCCCACCCCAGCTCGTCCCAACCCCACACCCCATCCAGCCCCGTCTCACCCAACCCCCAGTCCCCCACCCCACCCCAACACCCGTCCAGCCCTTCCCCGCCTCCACCCCATCCCCGTCCAGCCCCCACACCCTACCCCAACACTCTTCCAGTCCCCCCCCCTACACACGTTCACTTTTTATTTTTTATTTTAATTTTCCCTCTCAATTCAATTCTTTTCATTTTTTTAATTTAAATTTAAAATCTTTTTATTTTTTGGGGGATTAAAATTTAAATTTAAATTGAAAGTGAGTGATAGTGAATATTGAAAAAAATTAGTGAATTTCGCTTGAAAAAAAAACTTTTTGTGAATTTGTTAAAAATATTCAAATTTAAAAATCAATTTTATTATGTTTGTATATATGAATTTATAGTTAAAAATTTAAATTAGTTGGAGAAGAATTTTAATTATTTGGAATGGATTTGATGTTTAATTTGTGAGCAAAAATAAAAACATGATTATTCAAATTTTTCTACAATTTATAAATTTTTCTTATTTAATTAAATTATGTAGCATTTTAAAAATGACTTGGAATTTAATGTAATATTTTTTTATTTTCTTTTTATTATTTTTTAAATGACGTGGCAGACGTGTCAGGCATGGCAGCTGACGTGGGAGAGAGTGTGTTACACTCACCAAAAAAGGATTTAAAATGTTGATTTTTAGTTGGTTCAGAGGTCCAAATGATAAACATGTAAGTAGAAGTGTCCAACTTACAAAACCGACATAGTACAGGGGTCTAGAAGGTCATTTTGCCAAACATTTCAAAATAAAAAAGTAGACAGATAAAAATGTACGGAGGAAGGGAGTATTAATATACACATTTAACAGGTAACTGTGGTGTACTTTCACCAAAGTAATATTTTCTTTGTTATTTGTCATTTACTTTCTAATTAGATTTTAAATTTTACCCGTCATATCTGACGTATCAAGAAAGAACAACTTTTGTTTTCCTAATTAACCTTTTAACACTAATTATTTTTCTCTAAATTAATTTCAAGTATAATGTTAAACATTATTTAATAAGGATATTATGATGAAATATTCATGTCATGATAAAATTTCTCTAAATTAGTTAGGGCGGGGGGGAGTTACATACTAAAAATCACTTTTATTTGTCCACCTTGGACATTGCATATATGTAAAATAAGTAATCACGATTAATATGAGTATTTTATCTGATATTAGTATACTAGTTGAAGTCATGGCGTGACAAGAAAACGCCTAAAACAATTGAGCAATGATGCCTGACGACTGAGTACATCGTTTTTTTTTTTCTCTTTACGATATGTTTGTTGCGTGTATGTATATACGTACATGTAAATTATTGCTTTCATCTTTTAAGTACTCTGAATGTGGATTTGTAAATCTGGACAATCAAAAATGATTTATATTGGCTAAAATTGTAGCTGCGGCTGCAAAAGCTGATTAACGGAGATAATCTTATATAAGCTGGCAGTTAATACACAAAGGTTGCTGGTGGTTACATTATTCGAACTCTCCAAATATGTTGTCGCATTCATGCCAGATCCTTCAGAAATGCACTTCTATTGGAGGATTAGACGCACGCCTATTGGTATATTTGAAGAATAACATAGTTTGGCAGACTACAACATACCAAAGAAAAGAAAATTTAAACATCACTACTTCCATTTATCATTTCAGAATCATCACTCAGTTATTTATGTTATGTGTGCACTTGGTCTCTAGTTAACAATCCATGAGGACCAACAGAGAGCAGGTAGTGTCTCAGAACAGAACAAGGCAATTGCATAGAGAACATGCAATGGTTATTTTAAAGTGTCTTAATTATCAGATGTCACTTTTGAGAGAAGTTGAGGTTGCATTATTATTTTCAGCAGAAATGTCCAAAAATCTATCAGAAGACCCAAAGTTGAGTGGAAATTTGGGCTGCTTGTTGGGGAAAAACACTCCAAAATGTTTCTCCAGTTCAGGGTTCTTGTTATTCTCATCAAACATGGCAAATAAATAGGTCTCAATGGCTCTATTAGGCCTTCTTGGACTACCCCTTCTAACATGCTGAATTAAGTTCCTGTAGTAAGTTGCTGCATTGTTTGTTGTCGCTCCAAATGCCCCAGCAGATGGCCAGCCACTCTCGGACACAACAATCTCTATCGAGCCCCCTCCGGCTCGAGACAAGGCAGCGTAAACAGAATCCAACATTGCATCAAATAAGTTCCTATATCCAAGTGAACCATCTTGTACCACCACATTAGGTGCAGTGAAAAGAGCATAGGAGAGAGAAATGTCACGCGGATTACCAGCATAGCTAAAATAAGGGTAAATGTTAACGAGCAAAGGCGAATTTATCCCCCTTAAAAACACAATAATCGGATCAATGAACGACCTAACATCATTCCTAAATGAACCCTGTGATGGTGGAAAAGAGTTCCCAATCAAAGTCATGTCTATGGAAGTTGAGACTTTGATGTTGTTTCCCAAACCAGCTGAAGAAATTGCATTACGAATGTTTCTCATGGCAGGAAGAAGAAATCGGGTAAGTGAAGATGTGCCTGTTACAGGGCTGACTTCATTTCCAACAGCAATGTACCTGTTGAAAAAATATATAAGTCAGTAAATAAAAGTGCACTCTCTAACAGTTTAAGCATTTAGATGATACCTCCACACGTGTCAACACCAAAGTACAAGAGGCGTAGATACTGAATCTGAGTCTTACCGGCACATTATGAAATATGTAAAATGAGAATCGTACCTCACATGAGGGGAAGCACGTAGTGTTGAAGATATAATTAAGGTACCTCAAAGGTTATCTTGGCAAAGGTATGATCTATACTAATCATGGCAAATAAAAGAGTATTCTCTCTATAACTTCATCAGATCCACCCTTCAATAAAAACTTATCCTTACTTGGTGTTTACACCGAATCAATGGATGCACAAATTGTTCTCACTTTAATTATTAAGATCAAATTGTTCGATCAGATGTAAACAAGTACCTAAATTTAACAGCTGGCCAGAAATTTCTGACATTCCTTTGTACCCAACTATTTGCATTTGAAGGGTTGGCAGCAATGTTTTGAAGATCTGAATTGGGAACTCCTAGCATAACTTCAATGTTGGAGCCTCTTAAAGCTTGTAAAGCTGCTTGATTTGGATCATAAAGCCTCATTCTTCTTATGTTTCTTGACTTGTAGAGTTGTACAACTTGTGATGCTGGTGGCAAGTTGTTCCCTAGCATTCCATAGCAAACACCTATTGATTGACCCCCTGCTCCATAACAATAGAAAAGTGTCACAAATTAATTAATCATAGAATTAGTGAAATGAAGGTAGGAAATTAAATTGTGATAATTACGAAGGAAAATGACTTTCAATCCATAAGTGAGGGAAGTCATTTTTGTGTGAAAATAACTTTTTTCCAACACCAAATATGTCGTACCAAACATACCCTTGATTGAAAAAACAACACGAGTTTTACCCGAAAATTAGCACACAACCATGATTAAATGAATGTTATGCAAGTTGATTTGAAAAATAAACACAAGTTCAATTTAAAAAATAAGTAAATAGCTATCAAATTCATTTTTATTTTGCAAACACAAAATATAAGACTATTATTGTTTCTAAAATCCAGAAAGTTTAGACTTTTCTATTTTTCTAAGGCAAAGTTTGTAGAGAGGGAATAGCATACCTGCTATATCAATGTTAGCAGCAAGTAATCCTAGCAATATGATAGCAGTGCCCATTTGAGGAATAGTAAATTTATGTGAGGAAGCCATGAAGCTAAGACTTGTTAATGGAAACTTAAAGATATGAAGCTATTTATATCAAATCTGAAACGATAACTTGAAAAATTGAATAATGATTAATTAAATTACACGATTAATTTATAAGTTTTTTTGTAGGTACTCTTTCCGTTTCATATTAGTTAATTCGTATGGACTTGACATACCCTTTAATTAAAAAAATTTATTAGGAATTTATTTTATCAAATTAGTCTTATGTTATTAGTTATGCTTTGAAAATATATTTTAAGCTTATACATTTTATTTAGTCATTAATGATAGAGATAGTATCTTCTAAGCTTATACACTTTACTTAGTCATTAATGAGAGTGATAGTATTGAAAGAACCTAATACTTAATATTTTTTTTAATTTTATAAAATAAACAATAAATTATAATACAGATTCTTAGAAAGAAAATAAGCTAATACAAAACGGAGAAAATATTATATTGTGGTCAATGCATGCAACTTAACTCTATTTTTTATTAAGGTAATGAAGTTAAGAGCCGCCGGAACCGAAGAAAAAAGAACAACAAAGTTAAGAGCCGCCAGGTAAGGAAGTCAACTTTGTTTTGTTGATAAATAAAAGGGAAAAAATTGTTTTAGTCCCTATTTTAGGATCTTATTATGATTTAATCCCGCGATATTTGATTTCTTTTAGAGCGTTAATATGGGTCAGGCGCGTTGAATCGGTTCGATCTGTTCTATAATTTTATGGAGTTGGGTTTCAGTTTTTGCAACCCATTAAAGAACAGGGTTTTTTATTTCGACCCGAATAAGTCCATGGCCTGTGGGGCTTGAGCAATGTGGGTTGGGGTAATTTGTGGGCCAGCCCGTAAGTCAAACACATACAACTATCTAAATTACTTATAAGTATTTTTATTTGGTTCGAAGAATATCATGTCAAAAGTTAATTAATTTCGCTATTAAGAGTATTTTTTGGGGTGTTGGAGACTTGATTAAAAAGTATTTAAAATATTATTTTTTAAAAAGTGGGTTGATCTGTGAGGCCCGCAACCCGCAGAGTAATGGTATGAGCTTGGTGTTTCTTGGCCCATCATTTTGATGGGTCAGTCCGGCCTGACCCATCAAACTCAAAGCCTGTGTGGACTAGTACGAATGGTCTGGACCGATCCGTATTAACAACTCTATTTCTCTTATTTAATCTTTAATTAATTAAATTGAAGATTTTAATCCTTCAAGTAAATATAATTAGCAATTTTAACAGATCTATTAATATGATCAAGGGCATTTATAATAGGCAAAATGGTTCGGTAGACCCTTGTATTATGTCCGTTTTGTAATGTGGATATTTCTACTTACATGTTTGTCATTTGGACCCTTGAACCTATTAAAAAACAACATTTTAAACCCCTCTGACGGTGTGTGTAACACAACCGTGCCACATCAGCTGCTACGTCAGCTTCCACATCACTTTAGAGTATTACATTAAATTTATTTGCCCACGTCAGCCGTCACATCAGCCGTCACGTCATTTTTAAGAGTTACATTAAATTTTATGTTATTTTTAATTAAATATTAAAATAAATTTAATTAAATAAATTCCTTTTATAAATTGTAGAAATTCTAATATACAAATACAATAAATTTTTAATTTAAATTAATTTAAATTTTCAACTATAAATTCTAATACACAAACACAATAAATTTAATTAAACATCAAATTTATTTCAAATAATTGAAATTTTTCTCCAATTAATTCAAGATTTTAACTATAAATTCACATACACAAACATAATGAATTTTCATTTTTTATTTAAATATTCTTAACAATTTGTAAAAGTTATAAATATAATCCTAAACGAAACGAAAAATTTAAATTGAGAAATTTAATAAAAAAATAAAAAAATTAAAACAACAACAATAAAATCAGCCACACTGAAGTCCAACCACGACGATGAACAACAACAAAAAAGCAACCACGATAATTTTTTTTTACAATGAACAACAACAACAAATCAACCACATCAAAGACATATTACTATTTTCTGAGAATTGTTATTTGTCTAATATTTCACAAATTGTCACTTTAAATATATAGAGAAAAGATAAAAAAAAATGTTTTATTATTAGCATTAACTACTTATTTTTTTAATTAGTTTTTAAGATTAATACTCTTAAATATAAATTAATAAAGATAGTGCAATAAAATAGTCATGTTAATTATTATTCTTTTAATGGCTAACATTTCAAGTCTAAATATGATAAGTAAAAATAAAAATCTATTTTTTAAATAATCACAAATAAAAGTGCACTAAGAGAATAAACAAATTTTCATTCATTTCAGTATGTGTGGTTAATTGTTCTAATTATATGTACTTCATTGTGCTTTTGAGAATGACATTAAGGAGAAGCTTCATCATTGTTTTGGGTAAAATAATACAGATTAAATTTCAGTTCGTACATTTGGTAATATTATGATTCATTCAAAACATATGAATTTAACCAGTCAATTTATGTTAACATGTTCAAATTCAGTATATATTTAAAATCTAGTTAAGTTGATCCATGAGAAATCTCCTCAAAATAGCTTTCAAAATTATTATTATTTGATATATAATAAAACTATAAGAAAAGGATAAATTTTAATTAAGCAAATTAAAAAAAAATAAAAAATTAATATCTAGTAAAAGTTAGAACCTTTCAAGTTATGACCTATTATTTAACTCATTTTGACACATCTCATGGACTATATCAACAATAAACCAAGTGGAGTTTGAAAATGACAGCGTTCATGCAGTCTTCTTCCTACGTGGAGAATGTAAAGAGGTTGCCTCCAATAGACTTCCAGCTCAAATATAACATACCAATAATCAAGAATTAAAAACAAATACAATAGTAAAAAAATCAGTTGCGAAGACAATTACAAATGGAGATCCTATATGAGCTATATATCTCAACCCAAATAATTGTTGAGTGGGTATATTAAACCATCCAAATTCCGTTTAACTTCTCCATTAACACCCTAATTATTAGCAGCTCTTGTAATCAAAAAAAGAAAAAAGATAAGCTTCTTCGTTTACTTTTCTTTTATCCCAGTCAAAGAACAATATACGTTTTATCTAAATTTACAAGTAGGCCACCAACATGGGTTGTGGTGCAGCGGATGGGGCTACTCCATCCTTAATCAGAGATCGAAGGTTCGACTCTGGACACTGTTGGGAGCGCTACCCCCGAATGGGCCCCTACCCGGCGCGAATCCGAATTAGTCGGGCTTCAATGCATGTATTGGATAAGGATACCGAATGGAAAACCAAAAAAAAAAAATTACAAGTAGGCCTAGTGAGTCCCTTTGTTTTCCAAAAAAGTTTTGAAATATATGTGACCAAGTACTTCCCCATTTTTCTCTCTTAAGTCAAATAGCAATGATTGCTGGACAACAAAATTTTTTAAGACCGAAAAATAAATAATTCAAGACAAGAAAAATATTGCAACAATCAATTTATTGATTTCAATGCGAGTGTTACAATCTCTATAGATCCTCTGATTCGCCTTTTCAAATATAAATTCAAGGACTTAAAGCTTAATCTTGAATTTGAACTTGGTTTGCGAACTTGAGAGACTTGATCTTGACTTGTGCTTGAATTCAAGGGCTTTTGAGCTTGTTCTTGAATAATGCTGTCTTGATCTTGAATCTTGATGAACTTGATTTGAATGCTTGAGCTTTTTTTAGAGAAATTGCGACGTTTGATCCACTTGCTTTCTTTGGCTACTTGTTAGAGGTCTGAGGGTCCTTCTTTGAATTATGAGACCCTTATTTATAGTTGTAGGAAAGGAAGAGGCATGATGAATATGTACTTACTTTGACCCGACCCGACTAACTTTGCTTGAAGACGTTGGACGTTGGCTTAAAGTGTGTGAGGCTTCGTCACCTCAAGACCCGAGCAATTTTGCTAGAAGACAGTGGACGTCGGCTTAAGGTGTGCGAGGCTTCGTCACCTTAAGACCCGACCAATTTTACTTGGAGACGGTGGACGTCGGCTTAAGGTGTGCATGGCTCGTCACCTCAATACCCGATCAATTTTGCTTGAAGAAGGTGGACTTCGACTTAAGGTGTGCGAGGCGTCGTCACCTCAAGACCCGACCAATTTTATTTAAAGACGGTGGACGCCGGATTAAGGTGTGTGAGGCTTCGTCACCTCAAGACCCGACCAATTTTACTTGAAAACGGTGGACGTCGGCTTAAGGTGTGCAAGGCTTCATCACCGCAAGACCCGACCAATTTTTCTTGAAAACTGTCCCTTTACATAACAAATCCATCAAAATACCAGCTTAAGGAGCAAAGGGACAAATCTTGTCCACCTTAATGCATGGAAATTTCGATATTATTTTAAGGATAAATCCGTGAAAGGCCAGCTTAAGGTGCAAAGGGACAAATTTTGTCCACCTTAAGACATGAAAATTTTGAGATCCTTTTAAGGATAAATCTGTAAGTGGCCAGCTTAAGGTGCGAGAGTTTAACTCCGCCTCCATCACCTTAAAGCCTGATGAGTTCTGCTTCAAGGATACATGGCTATATTTCACCAAAGCCTAAACATGGAGGACCCCTTTATTTATTTATTATTATTTATTTTTTTGAGGTATCTTTTATCTGAATCTTGACTTTGTGTTTGACCAAGATTCTTTTGTTTATGCAGCTTACAGAAATGGTCTACTTTAGAGATTATACATCTCTATCCTCTTAGAACAAGTATCTACTAATCGAGGCCGATGATGGTACAGTTTTAACTAGGCTATTGACTGAAACTCCAACAGCTGGTAAGTATGCGGACCCGTGGCCACCTTTGCAAAATTCTCTCCATATGTCAGATTGGACTTCAGAACATGACATTGGTGCTAATAGATCAATTAAAGTATGGCTTCTTCGGACTCCCAACCAACGTCAATTGAATATTGCGAGCACCCTTCCTTGCTTAGGACGTACGATACTCAAAGGAGATATATGTTGGGAAAATACTCTGGAGATAACTGGTGAATATTGTCATATTCAAGGATATTGGGAATGGGTTGAGGACATCTTGACAGGAAATGCACAAACCTTGAAGGCAGCAAAAATATATGATGCCGTTTATGCTTCACTGTTTACATATGATCGAAACTCGAACATATTATAGGCATTCTTTGAGGCTTGGTGTCCAACTACCAATACATTACTTACGTCAGTTGGAGAGTTATCCATATCCCTTTGGGATTTATAAAAGATTGGAGGCCTACCCAACGGAGGTCTTCCTTATGAAGAAGTGGTTCCCGAAGTAATGGAGCTTACAGGCGTTGATGAAAAAAATGAGAGATTTATCCCTTGCTCTTATGAATTATTATTTGTAGCTTTCCAACATCTTCAAGAAGGAGAAACTTCTAATCCGAGAGTTCCTCTAAGCAAGTGGATAGAGTTTTGGTGCAAGAGGGTATTAAGATACGAGTCAGCTCCCCTGAGGAAGGAGAAAAAATCTGCTTGTTTGAAGTCAACCCATAACCCAACTGGGACTATTCCCAAAGCAGTAAAATGGTTAAGTGCAGATGATGCTATGTTTTCCAAACTTGGAGTGAAGTATGAACATAGGACTGATACATATTTGGCAGCTTTCCTATCATGTTGGTTGTGTACCTTTGTATTTCCCTCTAAGGATAGACATTTCATTCGCCTGGAAACTTTTAGAGTTGCAGCTATGATGGCAGATAAGCAAACTTTTAGTCTTGCAGTTCCAGTCCTATCGAGCATTTATAATGGTCTCAACAGACTCTGTAAATCTTCGCAGCTTGAGCAACTCAGAGTATCCTTTCCTATCCATTATGTGTATGGTTGGCTTGCTTACTATTTTAAGACGCATTTTCCCCTTTCTAATGGGCCATCTATTCCGTTGATGATGGCATATTCCGGCGAAGACGGTGCAAAGTACTTTGATGGAGAGTTTGCCAGAAAGCGCATCAATCAAGGAGATAGTGCTATCTGGACTTTCACTATGCTAAGCAAGTTCGATCCTTATCATTTTATGGATGATGATAAGGATGAAGAGATAGAAATAAGCTACTTCATGAGCCTCCATTTTAACTTACTCCCTTTTAGATATGGAGGTTCATTCATACTTGACCCATACAGTTCATACCGATTTAGTCGCTAGTTTGGGTTTTATCAGGGCTTTCTCAGAATTTTGGAAGATGATATCCGCAGTGCTTCACTAAATGAAGGCCTTAGATTTTATCGAATTAGTGTATCACATGGTTCTATGTCAAAAGCAACATTTCCTAAAGCCATACCCAACGCGCGAAGACATTCATCCACGCATTATAAATCTTGGTGGCCAAAGTTCATGGAACCTTTCTCAAAGTTAACTTGTAATCTTTGGTGAATGCCATAGGTCCTATTATCGACACATTTTAAGGACATGGTGAGGAGGTCCCAACTGTGGTTAAGCCTCTTGGTTTGAAATCTAAAGTCAAGGGACCCCTACATATAGAAACTCATAAAGAGGTGCCGCCTGTTCGGGCTCAACAGGCTCTTAACAAACGACCATCTCAAGACGAGAGTGATAGTAGTCATCGAGATCGTTGTTGGAAGAAGGTAAAACCACCCTTAGAAAAGCAAGGTAAGTCTAGCACCTGTGTGGAAATTCTTGCTAGCTCATCGAAAACTCCGCCAGCCATCAAGAAGGTAATGACTCAACTCTTCTACTGTTTCATAGTATATGCATTGTCTTTATATACCCCTCATATAATGTTTTTGTCTGTATGTGCAGCCAGACAATGTCCAAATTTTGGAAGACCCTCATCAAACTAAGCCACCAGATAGCAGTGAGTCTGTAGTAGGCCCAGACTCAAGAGAGTTATCCAAAGAGGTCACTTCTAACTCTTGCGGTAAAGTCAAAGCAAATGTAGAGTCAAACTTTTTCCGGCCACTAGAAGTAACCATGTCTATTCTTTATGGCAAGAAGGTCATAAAAGGAATTTATCATGAAGGCTTGGACTAGCATCCATACCAAACTTGTAGGCCTTACTCCGAATCATGCTTCTTCTATCCAAAATGACGAAGTCATACTCAATGACATGAATGGAATGGGGGCAGATATTTCCCCTTTACAAAATCTATTAGGGTCTTTCTTTGGACTTGCTACTTCCTATGACCAAGCACGATCCGTCCTTGTTGATAAAACCACAACAATTAAAGAGTCAGAGCCATATTTGAAAGCCAAAAAGCATCTTGAGCTTGTACTAATGGAGAGGGATGAGAAATCTGAGGAAGTTTCTGCCGCATGCACATCTCTTGAGAAGGCGAGAAAGAAGGTGAAGAAGTTGAAAGCTCGTGGAGATGCTGCCAAGCAAGAAGTTGCAGAGATGGAATCCAAAGTTTCAGCTGCTGAAGAAGAGTTTTCCAAGTATTCTGATGTATCCTTTACCACGGCAAAAGCCTCAAAGGTCGTGGAGAAGAAGAGGCAAGTCTTAGAGGCTGCTTTACAAGATTTAGTCAATTATAAGCTATACTTAGATTAGCCTTAGGAGATGTCTTCCTTCAAACCTTCTTGTTTCTTTCTTTTACTCTTTTTATTGAGTAGTGGGATTTATTAGTTATAATGGAAACTCTTTTTTTATCTTACACATTTTTAATATTTTATTTGAATTGCAACTGCAATAATTGCTTGCTTATTTTGATGCATTATTATTGTCATATTAGATTCTGGATTTATTCTTCAAAACTTGTTACTCATTGGCTTCACGTCTCTGTCTCACAACTGAGTTGGACTTGAAACTTTAATTTGAAAGCCTTAAGGATTAAAGCTTTTGACTTCATAATCGATAATTGGACGTGTGGTAGATCTATGCTTCAATTGTAGGCTTTGGGTATTCCAAATCCTATTGAAAGAGCTTCATTTCCTTTTGATGGGTTTCCCTCATTGATCCACAAGTATTTGACGTAATTCCAAAATTTAATTAAGATGTATGCAGACTTGACTTTTATAAGACGGATCAAGTAGGGACATATATATTTTTAACACTCATGTAACTGAACTCAGAATGAAATTTCAAGCGCTTACGTACCTTAATAAAGAGGATCAAGTCACAACGTAGTTCTGGGGTGAGTGTTTTTTTAGCCGTTCACAGTTTATACTCTTGCGGGCCAGGAGTAGACATGCAGTTTATACTCATGCCTTAAGGAGTATTATCTTCCTTCAAGGATAGTACTTCTTTAAGAAGTTGGCATTGATGGGACAAATCCTCACGCATCTGCATCAACAATCTTGTAAGCACCATTTGAATATGCCTCTTGTATGACATATGGTCCATTCCACTTTAGGGTGAATTTATCCCCCGACTTATGAGAAGTGATAATGGGCCTTCTTACTGCAAGAACTTGATCTCTAACTTGGAAGCACCTCAAGCGAACCCTTTTGTTGAAAGAACGAGATAGCTGGGATTGATAGCATTCAAGACTTTGTTAAGCCTCTAGCTTCTTCTCATCAATAGCTTCTAACTCCGCAGATACAACTTAGCATTTTCTTCATCGATGAGCTCTTCTTGAATAGCTAGTCTCAAAGAAGGTATTTGACGCTCAAGTGGTAGGACTGCTTCAACTTCAAAAGCAAGCGAGTATGGGGTTGCTTGCGTTGGTGAATAGTAAGTTGTCCTTTACGCCCATAAAGCTTCTTCCATTTGATCATGTCAATCTCGTTTGAATTTAAAGACAACTTTTTTCAATAAGTTGCACAAGGTATTGTTGAAGTCTTCATCTAGACCATTGGCGGCAGCATGATACATTGAATACTTGCGCTGCTTGAAGCCAAAGAGGTCACAGATCTTGTTCATTAACTTGTTATCAAATGGCTTACAGTTGTCGGTTATTATGTATTGAGGAATTCCAAAGTGGTAGATGATATTCACTCGGATAAAGTTTGCAACATTTTCTTTCTTTACTTCCTTGAGAGCAACAACTTCAGCCCACTTTGAGAAGTAATCTATTGCGGCCAAGATGTATAAGTGCCCACCAGAAAATTTTGGTAGTGGACCGACAACATCCATTCCCCAAGCGTTGAATAGACAAAACGCTACAGTTGGATATAGTACCCCTGGAGGTCGATGTATGAAATTTGCATGGAATTGGCAACCTTTTCATCTTCTAGAATAGTCCAAGCAATCTTTTACTATCGTTGGCCAATAATATCCTATCCTTTTAATGTGAAAATGGAGCTTAGGTCCATATTGATGTGATCCACAAACTCCTGAATGTGCTTCTTGCAAAGCTTCGATTGCTTCTTCCTCTCCCAAACACCGTAAGAGTACTCCTTCAAATGATCTTCTGTACAATGTGTCCTTATAGTAGAGGAAGCGAGGTGCACGACGACGAATGTCAGTGCACGACGACGAATGTCAGTCTTTCTCCTTGGATCTTCTGAAAGTATCCCATAACATAAGTAATCGATGATAAGTTATCGCCAATCTTTTTTTTCAGTTTCAGATACGGCATTGAGGTATTCAACTTTATCTTCTTCATCATTGTTTGATGGGGTTACTACCCATTCTTGGCGAACAGTAACTTGTGTTTGATTAGGAATGGTCAGGGTTGAGGCCAAAGCAGCTAGGGCATCAGCTTGCTTATTTTTCTTCCTTGGCACATGCAGTAGGGTTACTTCTCTAACCCATCGCATCAACTTTTATGCATATTCATGATATGGTCTTAACTCAGGCTTTCAAACTTCATAGCTTTCCAACAGCTGTTTTATCACCAATTGAGAGTCGCCAAAAACTTGTAATTGCAGTTTTTTCATGTCGACAACCATCTCTAGTCTGAGTATGAGCACTTGATACTCAGCAACATTATTGGAGTAATGATTCGTCAAGGTAAAAGAGTAGGGGATGACCTCTTCTTGTGGAGTGACAAACATTACGCCAGCACCAGCTCCATCTCGATGTACAACACCATCAAAATACATCTTCCATGGGGATCTAACTTCAACAACCATTGCATCTTCATCAGGGAGTTCATCTCTCAGCTCCCAGTTATCAGGTATTGGGTGATCTACCAAGAAGTCAGCCAATGCTTGTCCTTTTACAACTTTTTGGGGACACATACACAATTTTAAATTGTTGAAATTGAAGGTACCATCTTGCAAGTTAGTCACTAAGGACTGGTTTTGACATTACAAACTTGATAGGATTTGCCCTAGAGACAAGTTGGGCAATATGAGCCTCAAAGTAGTGCTTCATTTTTTGAATCGGGACGGCTAATTCCAAACATAACTTCTCAATTGGAGAATACTTTAGCTCATTCGGCGTCATTATTCATGTCAAATAGTAAAGAGAATTTTCCTTGCCTTTACTATTTTCTTGAGCTAGTAATGCTCCAACTGATCTCTCCTGTGCCGCAATGTAGAGTATCAATGGTTTCCCAGGTATGGGTGCTGCAAGAACTGGTGGCTTCATTAAGTATGATTTGATACTCTCAAAGGCATTACTACAAGCTTGGTCCAATTCGAAGGGAGTGTCCTTCTTCATAAGATGACTAAATGGTTGACATTTTCCAGCCAGGTTTGAGATGAACCTCCTTAAATATGCTAGCCTTCCTTGAAGGCTTTTCAACTCATGAATATCCCGAGGCTCGTGCATCTTCAAAATTGCATCAAATTTAGCTTAATCTATCTCAATTCCTCGGTGTCGTAGAATAAAGCCAAGAAATTTTCTTGAAGTAACTCCAAAGGCACACTTCAATGGATTCATCCTAAGTTGATATCTTCGAAGTAACTCGAATACAATTCTTAGGTCTTTTAAGTGATCGTCTCTCTTTCTGGACTTCACCACTAGATCATCCACATAGCATTCAACATTTTTATGGAGCAGGCCATCAAAAATATTCTACATAGCCCTTTGATAAGTGGCGTCAGGGTTCTTCAAACCAAAAGGCATCACCTTATAGAAATAAATAACTTTTGACGTACGAAATGCAATGAGTTTTTCATCCTTTGGCGCCATACGGATTTCATCTTTTACCCTCCGCTGGAAGTTTGCCCAACCTTGATGGCTCATTAGGATTATATCCAGCCTTTACAAATAACTTGTATGCATTTGGATCAATGCCTTCTTTTGTACGCTTCATAGGGAGTGCCCCTTTAGCACATTATCTTGGGCATCAGGTGAGTGATCTTTCTCTTTCTTTACCTTTGACACGTAGCGAAGAATAGGAGTTGCCTTCTTGTTCATAGGAGCGATGCTTTCTTTATTCAAAGTGAAGAAGGGCTTCCTATTGGTGAATTTTTCAATAGTCGTTGCGACCTTCTTAGATGCAAGATCGTCACACTTGGTCTTGGTGACATCTTCAATCCTTTTCTCATCTATAATATGATTTTTAGGTAGAATTTTGCATCGGCAAAATGTGACTCAGCTTCAGTGAATGGCTTGTCATCGGCGACTATCGTTCTTTCCACTTCGTTTTTGAGGTACTTCAAGCATTGATAGTAAGAGAACGAGATAATTTTGTTTCTGTACACCCAAGGCCTACCAAGTAATACATTGTATGAAGTTTTTACATCGATCACATGCATCAATGGGTTTGATTGAAAATCACCCATACTAATCCCCAACTTGATATATCCCATGGACTTTTGGCCCTATTGGTTGAAGCCTTGGATCATTATATGGCTTTCGTCCAGTTCGCTAGTAGCGATGCCAAGCTCATTCATCATACGGATAGGCAGGATATTGACTCCAAATCCTTCATCTATCAAAATTCTATTGATCTTCTTTCCTAGAATTTGACCCATCATGTATAAGGGACGGTTATGTAGGGTCTCACTAAGCAGAAGATCGTTATTTGTGAATGTGATTTTTGTATCACACACATGTGCCTCTTTGCCAAAAGTTTCATCCAACCTCTTGGAAGATGAAGGAACTTCCATGGGTAGATTCTCACCCTTTTAACCCTCTTTGGCGGTATTGAAACAAAACACATCAAGGTTGACTTGGGCAGTCTTTACACGAAACCAACTCGGTAAGAATTCCTCTAAAGTCACCGGACGTTAAGGTTTTTAGTGGTGAAGCTCTGTCATCCTCATCTTCTTTGGGAATCCAACCAACTTCTCTTTTCTTGGTTTCAACACATATTTGGACTGGGTCGAGCGAGCTAAAAGTAATAGATATTTAATGAGAACTGGCCGTCTCATCGTCGAAGATTTTCTTCTCTTTTGCCAGTTGCATGACTTTATCTTTAAAAACAAAGCACTTTTCCAGAGGATGACTGACGAGCCTATGATATTTGCAATAATTAGGGTCATTGGTCCTTCCAGCTTCATTGGGATGCTTCATCTTTGGGATTTCAATTAGCTTATGCTCAAGGAGTTCATAAAAAATCTCAGAAACATCAGAATCAAGGAAGGGATATTCCTTTTCTTGCATCTTCTTTAAAGTTTTCTGATTTGGATGTGCTTCAGAAGTCGTTTTCACACTTTGCTTCTTGCTCACCTTTGTGGTGACCTTCATAGGAGACACATCAACATTCATGGACTCCTTGTTTTCAGTTTTGGAAACAAACTTGCCCCATTTTTTGGGTTTCTGCTTTTTCTTTCCCCTTCGAGGGTCATGAATAGGCGCTCCTTCCTTTCAAGCAGAAGACATGCTCAACTCCATGTCGTGAACACGAGTAGCTAACTCTTCAAAGGATTTTGGTTTAATTCCTTACAAGATGTAGAGAAGTCCCCAGTGCATTCCTTGGACGCACATCGATGGTGTTTGTTTCACAGGGTTTTCTATCTCATGAACCTATGGAGCTTTTCTCAGTGCATTGCTATATTCTCCGTCTATAAAGCGTTCCATCCTATCCACTATCTTATTAATTCTGGCTTCTTGATTCTGAATAGTTGGTCAGGCCTTCAATTGGCTTTGTCAGGTTCGCTAGCTGCTCCTCCATAGACGAGGCATCAGTTACCATTGCTTGTATGATCACTAGAGATGTTGGAGAGTAACACAAATTATCACATAAGTTGATTTTTGAAGTGCTTAGCTTATGTGGTGTAAGTGGAGATAACGCATTTGTTGAACGACCATCGCTCTTGGCTCTAGAGTATTTAAAACTGGAATGCTCAAGTAGAGCTAGAGTCTGTTTCAGTGATTCGGCCACACTGCTTCCTCCTTCTGAAGCACTTGCATTGGACTTCGTTTCTTTCGAGGTTGAAGATCCGAAAAATGGAGCTGGAGCGGACGACATTGGATGTGTTTGTTCTCCTAGCAAGCCTGCCTTGCTTCTTGTGACAGCTCCCAGACTTCCGAAAGTAACACCAAGGATGCTTTCTACTTCTGCAGAGAACTTTGAATCTGCAGCCTTGGAAGCAGTTGATTGAGAATTGACCTTCTTGGAAGTCATTTCATTGTTTTTAAACTTTGAAGTATTAAAAATTGAGATGAGATGTAGAGATTGTCCCACTGAGCGTGCCAGAATTTGTTGGACAGTAAAATTTTTGAGGATCGAAAAATAAATAATTCGAGGCAAGAAAAATATTGCAACAATTAATTTATTGATTTCAATGCAAGTGTTACAATCTCTATGGATCCTCGGATTCGCCTTTTCAAATATAAATTCAAGGGCTTAAAGATTAATCTTGAATTTGAACTTGGTTTGCGGACTTGAGGGACTTGTGCTTGAATTCAAGGGATTTTGAGCTTGTTCTTGAATATTGTTGTCTTGATCTTGAATCTTGATGAACTTGATTTGAATGCTTGAGCTTTTTTTAGAGAAATTACGGCGTTTGATCCACGAGCTTTCTTTGGCTACTTGTTATAGGTCTGGGGGTCCTTCTTTGAATTATGAGACCCCTATTTATAGTTGTGGGAAAGGAAGAGGCATGATGAATATGTATTTCCTTTGACCAATTAGATTTAAGTGATGTGGCGCCTTTTATGGGTTTTGATTTTATGGGCCTGCTGCATCATTTTGACATGTGGCATAGTCCTATTGGATCTTTTCCCTGACTTGGCATGCCACGACACGTGACGTTTATTTGGGCCTCTAGAATATGACAATAATTTGGGCTTATCAAAGTGGGCTCATCATTTATAGCTCAAATCAATGGGCTAGCCCAAAAAAAAAATTGGACTTTAATTAAATCCATAAATATTTGGATTTAAATAATTAATCCAATTATATTAATCCGCAATATTTATTTGGGATAAATATATTTTGTATTTAATGATTTGAATTTGGTACGAATTTAAATTTAACAAAATTGCATTGCCCACAGTGATAAATTAACAGGTTTCTAGTGAATAATTGTAGATTGTAAATGCATGAATCTTTTAACAAGAAAAATTTGTAAAGCCTAATTTCATGTCACCAAATTTAGAGTAATTGGTATAGTGTGCATATAAATCAGTTCCAATCATCAAGTTTTTGTGTAATTTGTATTTTGAGAAGACTAATGTAATCTTTTACACAACAGATTCAATTACAATCAGTCTTTTTATAATTAAGCTTATTAGATGATATTCTTACTAGCATCCATAAACTTTATTCCATCAATTAGTGGGCTTACGCTGTGCTATGCACGGCCCAATATTGATTCTTAAAAATTATATGTTATGTATAATTCTATAATTCTAAGTTAGGCGTCTATTATTATATTTAGATTGATGAAATTTATATTATAATATTTTAAGTTGTCCAAATTTTTATGCCATTGATAGTCAATTATATTTTTAAAAATTATTTAAATGTTTAATTATTGTGATTTGTAACATTTTTTCTTCTATTCTACTAATTAGAAGTGACATAGTAAAATTATTATAACAAATAGTTGTGAAATCTTTTTTAAGTGGTCTCATAAAAGATGTTAAGTTAATTTAAAACATCAAAAAATAATTTATCATTTTATGTTTATATTATTTTTTATTAAATATTATTTATTTTTTAATAGTTAAATGACTTATAATAATTAATTATGAGTGATATATTAAAATTACGGTTGAAACAGCTGAAGCAGTCATGTCATAAATATCTATTTAATTTTTTTATTAAATATTTTTAATTTTTTAATACATAAGTGACTTATAATAACTACCTAGAGGTAATATAGTAAAATCACGATTGAACCCGCGAAGTAGAAAATGACTTATAATAATTAATTAGAAGTGATATAATAAAATTATTATGAAAAATACTTGTTAAAAAACTAAGTGTCATATAAGACGTCAAATTAATTTTAAATATCAAGAGTTAATTTATCATTTTATATCTATTTTACTTTTTTCATTAAATATTATTAATTTCTTAATTTTAGATGACGCATAATAATTAATTGAAAATGATATAGTAAAATTACGGTTGAAATAAATTAAGCAGACATGTCATAAATGTCTATTTTATTTTTTTATTAAATATTTTTAATTTTCTAATATGTGGATAACAACCTATATAATTAATCAGGAGTGATATAGTCAAATTATGATTAAAAAAGTTAAAGTAGACATATCATAAATATCTATTTTATTTTTTATTAAATATTATTATTTTTTAATACATAAATAACTTGTAATAATTAATTAAGAATAATCTTTAACAGTATATAATTTCAATCAAAAATAACAATAAACCAATTGCATGAAAAAAGCAAATTTTAGTTAACATTGTAGGCAAGAGAAACCAAGGAGAAAAGAAAAAAGATCAAAATGGGACCCACACGACAGAAAAAGGTAACTAAAAGTATTGACTGACCCACACGACAGAAAAAGGTAACTAATAAGTAAGATATACTCTGATTTTTTTGTTTGAAATTTAAAAAGTACAATCGTACAGTAGCTTTAAAATATCGGAATTGATAAAATAACTAAAATATCCTCACTATATAGAATAATGACAAGAAGCACACATGTTGACGAACTCCTGCGTGCTTCTTCACTCTTCTACATAATAGTAATATAATGGAGGAAATTAAACTGTTTATTAATACAGTAACATACATTTAAACTCTTTCAAGGGATCCTGATCTTTGTCATCAGATGTTTGACGTTTGACGATTAAGATGTTTCTTTGAATATAAATTAATTGATGATAACAAAAACAAATAAGAATATGTAGCCTTGTTTCTCTAAATAAATCGTCATCATTATACAAGTGAAATAAATTACTAGTACTATGTTATGTTAAAGTAATATTTGTTTGGTCTTTGTGATAGTAATTAGAGTTCTCGAAGGTAGTCCTGTATATTCACTCCATATCAATTTATTTATCTTATTTTTTTTAAGTCCGTCTTTAAAAAGTTATCAAATAAATATCAATTTTTTATTTGATAACTTTTTAATTCAATTTTTTTTTTAAATGACACGTATAAGACCACAAAATTAAAGATATGCTGATATATTTTTACACTAAAACCATAAAATACAATTTAATTAAATTAATTAAAGATATGCTGATATACTTTTACCCTAAAACCATAAAATACAATTTTTTTGATTGTTTTAGACTCCATAATTAGTCAAGATGTGACAATCAAATTAAAAGGAAGAAAATAACACTCTCTTTATTTCGCATTAGTTGGCTCTTATGAACTTGGCATATTCATTAACAAAAATATTTATTAGGGATCTATTTTACTAAATTAACCTAATTAATTATATTTTGAAAATATAAATTTGAGTTATATAATTTGTTTAATAATTTAATAATAGAAATATTATTGAAAGAACATATTAATTTTTTTTTAAAATTTTATCAAAGTAACAACTAAATTAAAATAAATATTTTAAAAAAAAAATCAACTAAAATAAAATGAATGGAGTACTAAGTCTTTTTTGAAAAATGGATTATATCGGCCATAATTATTAGTCAAAGTATAAAATGTGATGGTTCTGAAGGCACTCCATATATAGGGCATACAGAAAAGTTTGTAATTATTACCCTTAAGTAATGTGCCATGGTTTGAAATATGATTGATGTGAGTACACTGCGGATTGATGGGTTCGAAATCGAGGGCATCATCCGAAAACTTAAAGTTTATAAATTAAGATGGTAATAATTTTGATAATAATAAAAAATAAATATTAAAAATATATTATTGATATAATTTGATCAAATGACCTACATATTAAAAATAATATTAAAAAATTTTAAAATCTATTAGGAGAAATTACTCCTAAACAAGACTATTTGAAGACTACATTATGAATGCTACTGTGTTATTGTATGAGAAGAGAATTTTCTATTTATAAAGTTTCTTTTTTGAAAAGTAAAAGTAATTATGATATTACTTTTATTTTTCTTCTAACAAAAATAGAATTTAAATTTGATAAGAAAATCAGGTTAAAAACCCTAACAATGTGAGACTCCATATATACATAATAAACTTACCGGCTTACTTTGTTCCTCCTCTTTTAATTTATTTTAGGGAGAATACTCACAAAAATACCTGAAGTTTGACCGAATTATCAGTTGAGCATACTGAACTTTACGGGGGTCCTATTACCCCCAAACTTTTTTTTCGTATTTTAATGGTATATATCTGTCACTTAGCCCATTGCGTGTTATTCACGCGCATTGAACTCGTGAAAAGTGTTAAAAACGTTATAAACTCTTTTATTTTTTTGTCAAACAGCCCCTTAATTTTATAATTATTTAAAGTTTTATATTTTTTATTTATCTTTTCATTCTTTTTCTTCTCTCTTCTCTCTTCTTTCTTCTTTCTTCTTTCTTCTTTCTTCTTTCTTTCTTTTCTTTAACAATGGTTGCTCCACTGTTGAATTGAAATTAAATTCTTGAAGATTCCATTTCAATTTCCATTCTGAAAGATTAATGGAACTCGCTAATTGAAACTCAATGGAAGATTCGAAAGATTCAAATTTGGAAACTCGCTAATTGAATCTTTCGAGTTTCATTAATGAAAATTGAATCTTTCGAGTTTCATTAACGGAAGATTGAATAGCTTCGATACGTGTACTGTCAGTATTTTTGTCTTTATATATTAAATTATATTTTTTGAATTTTCTGAATTCCATTAATGGAAATTGAATCTTCTATTGAGTTTTCAATTAGCGAGTTCCATTGAATCTTCCATTAATGAAACTCACTAATTGAATCTTCCGAGTTTTAATGGAAAATTAATGGAAGATTCCATTCAATTATTTAAAAAAACTTTCTTCATAAACTCAATGGAATTCAAAGTTTGAAACTGGAAATTGAAAACTTTTGGAGTGATAAGAATGGACTTGGAATTTGAAATTGACTCAATGAAATCATTTGAAATATTTAATATGGTTGTAATGGTGAAAAAATGTTGAAAAGTGATAAAATGGAGAATAAACAGCATGTATACCACACTTCCCACCGTAAAAGCTGGGTATAATATTTTGAGTGGGATTAATTCCACTTTAAAAAAGTCCGGGGGAATTAATTTCAATTTAAAAGGTATAGGGGGTAATAGAACCCCGCAAAGTTCAATATGCTCCACTAAAAATTTGGTTAAAGTTCAGTCATTTTCGTGGGTATTATCCCTTTATTTTACTTCTATCCCATTTAATTCGTTTAAAAAGAATTATTTAAAAATAAAAAAAAATTGGACAATATTTAAATTTCTAACATCTCATGACAATTATTTGATATTACAAAATAAAAAAATTTATACGTATCATTATGTAATAATGAGAAAATTCAACAAAAAGTTATTTGGTTAAATTTATGTCCAGCCAATTTAAAAACATATCAAACCGAATGAAGTAAATTCGCATGCGTATATTCAAAACTAAATCTATAAACGTGTGTTGTTCAAAGAAGCATTTCACAAGAAAAATTGCATCTTATCAACTATAGATATACCAATATGGATTATAGTGCAGTGGATGAGGCTGCTTCATTGTTAATCAGAGGTCGAGGGTTCGACCCTGAGTAGGGAGAAAGCTCTATTCGGCGTGCTGCCACCTTAACGAGCCCTGCAACGCGCAATCCGAATTAGTTGAGCTCCAACGCGAACACCAAACACCGAACACGAACATCGAATGGAAAACAAAGAAAAAACTATAGATATGATGTAGAAAATCTACATAAGCATAAGCATTAATGACTGATATCACACGGTACGAATGACAAGACATCTAAATCACTCTAAAACAACTTTACAGGTGCCTAACACCCAGCTTCTACACTAATAAAAACACATAAAATACAAGTTCAGTGCTCATGCAACGATGGACTGTTGTTGTTAGAGAAACAGTCAGCAAGAAGAGACTTAATCTCTTCATCATCTTCTTCTTCATCTCCACCATTAACAGCATTAGGATCAGCAGTGCAATAACTGCCAAAAGAAGCTTGTAATTCAGGCATACACATCATCCTTCTCCTCTTGTAGTTAGCCTTGAAGCAAGCTTGCCTCAATCTCTTTGTTTTCTCTTCAAGTTCCATGTCTGGAACTTCTTCCATCTTCTTCTTCTCTTCCTCTAATAGCTTTATCACATCTTTCAGCTTTTGTTCCATTCCCTTTCCTCCTCCCTTCTCCAGTTCCTGCAAATAATGCATGTCATGTATAAAAGAGTTTTTAACTTTACTACGTTATCAGATCCTATTGTAAACTATTATATGATGAGTTGTACAGATATTTTTACACTCTATAATTTGATGAAAAAGAATTCATAGGTAATGCTCCTTCGTAAAACTATCAAATCATTCAAAAATATTTACATATAATCCTCGATAAAATAAGAAATTTACATCTTTTAAAATACTAAAAATTACCAAGCACTTATAAATCTATTAAACCGTTAGTAGATTTTAGTTAAAGTCGTCTAGGAAAATCATTGCTTGGCAGCCTTCAAATTATTTTAACATGTTATATATATAGCAAGTAAAACTAAATGTTAAAAAGGTGTGTATATATATATATATACAACACAAGAAATGAATTTTTTTTCTCCCATAAGCATAATATCACAAAATTGAAACAAGAATAAAAAGAACTAAACAGTGAATATAGAGTCATGTGGACCTTAATATCCTTTCCAAACGAACTAAACAGAAAATATTGTCACATGAGTACACTGAAACGGAGAGAGTAAAAAATTGCAGTATATTAGAAGAAAATATGTAGATGTATAGAGTGAACCTTGACATTCTTGATCAGTGTTTGAAGACTCATTAACTTCCTATGTGGCCACCTTCGAATTCCCAGATCCCTACATCTTTTCTTCAATAGTGTCAACCCAATATTCAGCTCCTTTGCTGCCTGTGTTATTGGCATGTAAAAATACTTTGAAATTTTATCTCTAGATAACATTCTTGAGCTACTAATCTCCTGATCACTTTGCTTCTCTTTTTCCGTTACAATATTTTCCTCAACACGATCATTACCCATTATTACTTGTTGATTAATTTCATCACATAACAACAATTGTTGGCTCCCACTTCCGATTAATTCGCCACTCAATCCAAATTCATTCCACATTCTAAATCCATTTCCACTTTCATCATAGCACAACTCTCCTGCACCTATAACACGAGACAAATAATAATAATAAAAAATTAAAAAAATCAATATTACTCCATATATATAATAAGTAGTTGTCTAACAAAACATGAACATCACCTGTAGGAAGGCTATAAAAAGATGAATAAAATGGATCTTCGAGTTCCATTTCCATCAATGGAATATTATTATTAGCAGTGCTTTCTTGAATAGACAAATCATACTGATAGTCGATTGCACAGTATCCTGAGTATTCACTGTTTTTAAAACGTAGAATATTAATATCACACGCGTAGAATAAAGTGGTAAAACAAAAGAATAAATAAAATTCTGGAAGTAGATAAAATAATGAATCACCTGAAATCATCAAGAGGAGGGAGTTGAATGGGAATATCTTGATTTGTCATCACTTCAAAGTTTGAGTGATCACTTCCCATATTAGGGCTGGAGATCAAAATAATGAGTTTAGGTTATTTTAGAGTAGGGAGAAGTGAGAAGATAAGGAAGGGATTGGAAGTAAGTATTAATTAATGTGAAAGTAATAATTAGGATTTAGTGCAGTGGAAATCGTGCGCCGTCGATATGCATGCATGTTTACCATTAATAATTAATTACATTCATCAATATTCATATTGATTGGTGCGTTTTATGCCCACGTACGTCTGTTATAAAGACTTGTCATTATTATTTCTTTTTGGAATCCCCTCCTGGATTTTCATTTGTTGTTATATACTCCATCGTTCAATTTTAATTGTCCCGTTTTGAGTTGATTCACCTATTAAAAAAATATATAATTAATAACATATTTATTTTATCATAATATTTCTATTAAATAATTATTACATATATTTTGAAATTAATTTTTTTAAAAAAGATAATTAATGTTAAGAGTAAAATAGAAAAAAAATTGTTTTATCTTAATATGTCAAAAATGACAAATAAAGTAGAAATTTGATTAGAAAATTAGTGACAAGTAAAAGTAAACGGAGGAATTATCTTAAGGTGTGTTGAAGTGTTACTCCTTTCTTTCGTTCCTTTTTACTTGTCATTATTGACATATCTGTTTTAAAAAAAAAAAAATTGAATAGTAAGTTTATCATGTTATCTCTATTAATAAATATTTAATAATATGTATTAAAAAATAATTTTAAAATAAATAATTAAAGCTAAGAATAAAATAACAAAAAAAATTATCTTTTCTTGATTTGTTAAAAATAACAAGTTAATACGAAAATCAAATTAGTAGAAAAATAGTGACAAGTAAATTCGATAAAAAGACTACTATTCAACCTAAAATATTTTTCTATTTTTGCATATTCGATTAATTAAAACAAAAAATATAATGTTTTTTGAAAATAGAATTTTTCAAAATAAGAAAAATGTCTTCTTCCTATGAAAAGTAGAAAAAACAAGTGGTATTGTATTTTTGAATAATACTCCTTCGTGTTTATTTTTACTTATCATATTTAGACTTGACATTTTCATTAAGAAAAAATGATTGACATGGCTATTTTACTTATTGTGGGATAAGTATTTAATACTAATGGTTAAAAATGAAAAAAACTTATTTCTTTTCTTGATATATTAAAATATGTGAAAAATTTATGTTTAGAATATGCAGAAGTAAAAGTGAACGAAGAGATTATTTGTTACTCACTACATCCCAATTTATGTGCAACCTTGACTTGGTGTAACATTTAAGAAAAAAGGAAGACATAAATTGAGAAAAAAAAAAAAAGTACTTACAAACAAAACATTAAAAGATAAAAGGTTAAAAACACTTAATTTTTTATAAAATATTTTTCGTTCCATGAAAAACATTTTCTCCGCACCAAGCATACTCTTAATGGAGAAAAACTAAATAAAAAAGTACCCCGTGTAATCAATTATTTTCCTAAAGAACATTGTTTTTCTATGGAAAATATTTTTCTCGATATCGAGACCTCACCCTTAATGGAGATCTAAAAATTAAATAAAAGCACTTGAAAACACTATAACTAGGGGTGTACATCGGTCGGATTGGTTCGGTTTTTCATTAAAATATAACCAAACCAACAATGTCGGTTTTCTAAATCTGTAAACCAAATCAAACCAATATACAATCGGTTTTTATATTTCGATTTTAATCGAATTTTTTTGTTTTTTCGGTTTTTTCTCGGTTTTTTTTGCAATTATAATGTGATTGAAGAAAAAATTAAACGTTTTCACTAAAAAGATTTTTAAAAAAATAAAAAAAATAATGGTCATAGAGTAGTTCCAATTAAAATTAAGTTGTCAAATTACTAAGACGTTTAAACTACTATCTCTCAAAGTAATATTATGTGGATATTCAGTGGTTCAATTTTTAAGTCACTAGTCACAATAGCTTGTCTGGAAGTTTCATTCACATAAAATGTGAGCATAAAGAAGAATGAAGAATTGGAGACAACTTATTAAAAATTGAAGTCCATAAAATAATTAATTATAACATAATTCCACAAGAAAAAAGAGAAAGAAGAGAAACAAACCTAAATCAAAACTTAACGAATGAGGAGAATGAGAAAGTAAGATGAAAGTAAGATGAGGAAATAAGGAGAACTATCTGAAAGCTTGGAAAGTAAAATGTAAAGTGAAGCAATTGAAGAGTTATAGGTTTTTATATTAATATTGGGTTTTGTATTAATCTGTTACTAATGGATAAATATTAAAGAAAAAGACAGCAATAACACCTAAAACTAAAATAATATTATAAAAATAGCACTCAAAATTAAATACCCTATAAATAGCCACAAACTAATTTCACTAGCTAATCTTCACTGTCATACGCTTAAACATAATCGAAAATGTTGTTAAAGTAACTTTCTCTTTCTTTCTTTCCTTTTTATTCATAATTTCCTTTCCATTCAAACTCCCAAACCTTCATTCTTTTACCTTTTTCGATACTTCAATTAATCTTTCTTATTCCATAAATTTTGTATAAAATCTCCAAAAATCTGCATTCAATTAGCTTCCTATAATTTTTTCCCATTGTAAATTTGCTCAAAATTGATACAAAATAATGGCTTCAACTTCAGTTTTAGTTTCAATAATGATAAAATAGGAAAGTCAGTGGATATCTGATGTTGAATTTAAGTGTATCGATGTAGTATAAAAGAGTATCAACTGAGTATAGGAATTGCATGTGCATGCAAAGAATTCTATCTCCCTTTTTTAAAAAGTATATCAATGTAGTATAAAAGTGTATCAATGTGACATAAAAATGTATTAAATAGGTATAAAGACTGTATATGCATCCATAGGTTCCCCTTTTTTTTTAAAAAAAAAAAACGTATCAATGTGGTATAAAAGTGTATCAAACTAGTATAAAAGAGTGTCAATTGGGTACAGAGACTGTATGTGCATGCAAAGGTTCCCCTTCTCTTTTTTAAAAAATATGTATCAATCTGGTATAAAAGAGTATCTATTGGCATATTCTTTTTTTTTTTATATCTTTACATGCATCAAAACATCTCCGACTCACCGTGATTGAGTCAGCCTCTAAGAAGAACATCTCCGACTCATCGTAATTGAATCAGCCTCCGAGAAAAACATGGACCAAGACATGGCTTTTCTCTTACCTTGAGACCTCATTATTTTATTTTTTTTCCTTCTTCAAGTTTAAAGAACCATGACATTGCTTCAAGTACAAACCTGTATGTAATGATTATGTAAAATAATCATCATTAACAACAAATTTGAGGTCAAAGTTGACCGTTTTACCCGTTAATTTAAACTTTCCTTTATTTCCTATTTTTTGCTTCATGTCCATAGTTTTCAATACTCCAATACAAGAAACAACAAATCAATTTTTGATATTGATCATAAAATACAGTAGATTGATCGATGCATAATAAAGGAGAAAAAAAGAAGATTTGAGAAAGTATATTTAGAAAAGAAAAGTGATTTAAGAGTAACAACTATAAAGAACATTTAATTTCCTTAATTGTATAAGGAGAGTGGTTTTGGGCTAAGTACCAAAAAAAAGGAAATAAATTGGACCGACTGGTTCCAATTGTCCATATTTTTATAATGTGGATCATTTCTTTTTTAAAATGGTCAGTTCATGTCCTTTTTCCTAAATATTATAACTAAAGGCCCAAGAATATATATCTATTTTCTGAATATAAAAAGATTATAAAAGTAATTAGAAATTAGATTATAAGTAATATTTTTTTACGTATAAAAAATTAAAATTATATATGTATTATATCGGTTCGGTTTAGGTTCAGTTTGATTTTATTTTTGCTAATACCAAACCAAACCAAGAATGATCGGGTTTTTTTTTGAACACTAAACCAATCAAATCAAACCATAAGTCGGTTTTTTTCTTCGGTTTGGTTTGATTCATCAGTTCGGTTTGACTTAACGGTTCAGTTTGTACACCCCTAATTATAACCATGAGTTACCTATCCATGGGAACTCCATTCCATAGGGACTTGGAACTCCGTTAGTAATTTTCTGGATTTTAATTACTCGTTACTCCCAACTTTGAAGGGAGAGTCCCATTGCCAATTGCCAAATTTTATTAGCTATTCTAGAAGATGTACACTTGTTACATGCACTTTTTATGGAAAATTTGATTGCAAAATATTTTCATACGTATTGAGTCTTATATCAAATTAATAGATGCATAATATATAGTTCTACATAACTTTTCTCGTTTAACCATAACACACACGTATATATTAATTTCATTGGCGTGCAATACTAGTTTGCTCTTGCTCATTATTCTTTACTTGCTCAAATCCCCAAGTAGGTCATTGTTCTTATTTTTCTCTTTTCCTTTTATTTTGGTTTTCCCTTCAATTTTGATTTTTAGCCATAGAGTTTGTGTTCATGGTGTTGAGAGTATACTGAAAGTAGACTCATAATATAACGTAGCAATCAATTCATAAAAGAAGAGAATTAATGTTTCATCATTCTTTTCATTTAGGATACTACATAACTCTTTAAGGAAGATATCGAATTTATTCTACTTATCCTAATTCCCAAATGATAAAGATCAGTAGGGGTGGGCTACTGTACTTATTATAGCATTTATTAGCTATACTAATTACAACAAGGCGTATTTAAGAGTGGAGGATTAGTTATTTATGTCAGTAAATATTCCCCTTGGTATTTAGTTCTTTTCAGGTCACGCCCAACAAAAAAGTGTTATGTAGGGATGGATTTCTTTCTTTTTATTTATCCCGTTAGATCCATTTTTTAGTTTATTTTTACTTACTTTACAGTGCAGAAAGATTTACACTATTAATACATTGAATTACCTTTTCTTTGTTTACTAAACATACACCTTGTTAAGTGATTGCGTGCAGTTACTTGTGTAGACAAAATTCCCGTATAAACAATAGATTGGTTGGTGATATGCTATACCAAAATCTTGGCATTACCCTGGGATATTGAGCCCTTAAGGTTTGTACGTTCTACAAGCCGCGGGGGGCTGGGGGGGGGGGGGGGGGGGAAGATATTGCATGGGTCACAGCTATAAATACTGATAATTTCCCAGGCATTTTCAACAAATCAACCAGGTTTTGGTGAGATATGGAAGTTGGCATGTTGCTGCGAAAACTCTAACCAGCAAAAACATTATGTCAACATTACAGAGAAGTAGATTTAAATAACCAAAATTTGGATTAAACAAAACTTGAAAAGACTGATCAGAAGAAATTGGCAATCTACTACTGTTGATTGTTTCACTATCTTGACCTCCCTCCTCTTCCACGGCCACGCCCATATCCACCTCCTCTTCCTCCACCACCACCACTTTTTCCACCGCTAGCATAATGTTTTGTTTGCATGTTCGCTGGAAGAGGTTGTATCTGATCAACACACTTCCTAAAACTAAAATCATCCACAGAATCGTCCTCCCTAACAACAAAGAAGCAGCGACTCTTGAATTTTGGATGATATCGGATTTGGAAAGCACGGACTCCTGTACCAATCTTCCTTCCTGGTTCTGAATGGCCCTTCTTAATTAAGTCAAGCAACATCAAGTGCTCATACTGCAATGTAAGTGGATCAAGATCATCACATCAAGCACTCAAATGTAGGTAATAATATATGTAGTATACCAAATATCTCCAACACAGAGATTTAAATGTAAATCCATGAAAAATGAATCAGAGTTCCAACAGAGAACCCTCGTAGAATCAACATTCTTATGCACTAATAACTCCTCTGTAAGGTAGGGTTATGACCAATACAAATCATACAGAAAATGAGCAAGTAATTGGACATATTTTGCTCTAAAAAATGAGATATGATAAGAAAATACAATTTCTACAAAGACTAACTGAACCCCACAAAAGTTCAAGGAAATAAAGAACAATGAATTCAAATTTGGAGCCAAAAAGACAAGCTATGAAGAACATGAATATTGATAGGAAGAAAGAGAGCATACTGAAAACATGCATCTAAACGATGAACACGTAGTCATTCCGAGCAAAAACCAACTCAAACAGATTATCATCCTTATTACAAGCAAACAGGTCCAATTTGGGTTACATATGCTAAACTATCCACGGAAAGATTATAAAGTAATCATAGGAAGCCAAACGATTATCCAAGTAACACTAATACTTACAGCTAGAGGTTTGTTTCAAAATACACGTCCAAGAAATAATGCACAATCAAAAACCTCGAGGTGTTAATGCCATTAGACTTAAAGGCATCTTTTTGGAGGAAAATTATAACAACTAAGCCATCCATGACTCAGCAGCCATTCAGAAAACTATTCCTTGATACGAAGAATAGAGAGCAATTCGACATCCATACAAGTTCGACATAATGCCAATTCAATGCTTCAACAAAATGGACATTTCCGAATCTTAAATGTAAGAAGTTCCCAACTTGCTAACTTAAATCACCCCAAATTTCTGTAGTTCATTCAGCTATGCATTGCCCGAGTATAACCAACTAAACTAGATAATCCAGGAGCAGGGTAAAAACTTAATCTTGCTTTGCACAATAATGCTAACATAAAACACCAGCTAAATTGCTGAGTTATTGACATAGCCAATACATAATGAAGAGAAAATTACAGCACAATAGCATTGGCAACCCGGTATATAAAATACATAACAGTGTATAAGTACTACGCATACATATACAAATAAAATGCATGCCTATACATATCTATTTTAAACCGAGTGTATACATAGTGTATATTTGTAAAATAAGTGATATGTTTTACCTTGTTGAGATTGAGATTGAGAGACCAAGAATGAAGGAGTTTGCAAAAGTAATCAAACATCTCCAGTGAGGAAGCAAAACTCTTCGGCCCGACACTAACCGGATCCGACCCGTTTTCCTTTTCCTCTTCCACAGACGGCTCGACTTTCGGTTTCTTCGTATTATCTCCATTCTCTTCATCCTCCGGCTTGTCTTCCTCCTGCCTTGGCCGCTTTGAGCCGCCGCTTTCCGCCGCATCATCGGCGGCTTGAACTTCCACCTCTATTTTCTCCACGGAGGTTTCTTCTTTCTCCGCCATTGCTAATGCTTCGTTGGCTACTGGTTCAGTTTCCTCCATTGCTTAGCTGCCAACTTGAAATTTTCGGAAATAGAAACCCTAATTGAACCTTAAAGGAGCGGTTTTCTCGACCCGGATTGGGGATACTTTACGGAAGAATTTAACAAATAGCCATTGGACCACTACTTTAGTCAATATTTTAAAACTATTCAGTGTTTACTTTGAAGTCGAGTGTTTATTGGAAACAGTCACTTTACCTTTAATGTAGAGATTACATCTACTTATAGTACATTGTCCTCGGGCTTCACTTTGTGAGATTACACTGAGTATGTTATTATTATTTTCATATCCAGTTAATCCTTTTTCTAATGCATAAGAGGTTATGTAATTTTTAAAAATTCTCACTATTTCGAACAAGCATATGATCTTAATTTCCTGTGTCATGTAATTTTGACTCAATAAATTTTAGATGTGTATAGCCGAGATATTAATTTCTTTTTTTGCTTCTTTTTATTTATTTATTCGTTACGAAAAAAGAAAACCATGAAGGTTAGGACGAATTAGTATGATTTACCAACAATAATTAGACCTTTCAAACGTTAACAATAATTCATTTTTGCTCTCTGTGCTTGATATTTTTATTTTGGAACTCGTAAATAAATTACATGGCCATTAGGAATGTAAAGTTATTCAGTTTGGTGAATATAAGGGCAGGTGGGCCGATGGGACATCATTCTTTTCATTGAGCTAAAGATACTCGTATCATTTTGATTTGAGAAAATCACGCCACATAAATATCGTCATCTTGACGACAAAAACACACTAAGTCCATCAATTTAAGTTAAATTTATAAAACTTTTTATGATATACTATATTATATTATTGATTAAATGCAACTAATTACAGCAAGTTGTTGATGTTTTCAACTTAGCATATCATGTTTGAAGAGTTATATATGTTTTTAAAAACTTACTAGACATTGAGTTGAATAGCTAGTGCTAGCACGAGCCTAATATATGTTATTTTTTTAATTTTAATTTATGTGACATAAATATAATTTAGTTAATTAATTATTAAAATAATTTTAATTTTAGTTATTGTGATTTATAATTCTATTTCTTCTATTTCAATTTAAGTGACACTAATATAATTTCAAAAGTTAACTTATGTGACAGTAATATAATTTCGATAGTCAATCAAATGTTTTATGTTGACATGTCGTTTTGTGTCTATTTTATGAAATATTATTAATTTTCTAATGCGATTGTAATAATTAATTAGGGGTGATATAATAAAATTACGATTGAAGCAATGAATAACTCGTGTCTTAAATGACTTATAATAACTAATTAAAAGTGATATAATAAAATTACTATAAAAAATACTTGTAAAAAAATCATAAATAGGCATCATATAAGACATCAAGTTAATTTAAAAAATCAAAAGCTAATTTATTATTTTTTGTCAATTTTATATTTTTTATTAAATATTATATGTTTTTTAATATTTAAATAACCTATAATAATTAATTTAGATTTATATAATCAAATTACGATTGAAGCAGCTAAATCAGAAAATACAAGTAGGCATGTCCATCTTAAACTCACTAATCAATTACGTAATATTTTCATTTACTTGAATCAGTGTCAAATGACAAACTCTATGAGGAAACATATGAACATGCGCTTTTTTAATTATTAGGTATTGTTTCTTGTCATATTTCCCCTTTAATTTCACACCCGCACACCAAGCGTGTGCATCGATCGGTTCAGTTCAATTTTACATGTTATTAGTTTGGTTTATCGATTTTTAAATATATAAAATCAATAACCAACCAATAAGATATTTTCTTATTGGTTTCGGTTTATCGGTTTTTAGTCCTTAATGGTTCGGTTTCGATTTAACCAATAAAAAAATATTTATAAAATAAAAATAGTAACAACTAATATAAAAAAAAATGAAATCTTAATTATCCCCAAAACCTACGCAATGCATTTTAGTTTACAAGAATTTTCAAACTTGAACTGAATGTTAATTAGGAAAAAAATTGAATCTTAATTGTTGGAAGCTATAAATGCTTCAAGCTTTTTATTACGATAATAACCGAATTTTATATTGTGTCTTTGTTGCGCTGAATAGGTTAATACTTTGTGAATCACTGAATTATGAATTAGTAGTGCATATAATCTATATACATATATAGAGAGAGAGAGATAGATAGATAGAGAGAAAGAGAAAGAGAGAGATTTAAATATATAACATAAATAGGGATAAAACAATAATTTAATGTATCCTTATTGGGTTAGCGGTTTAACCGATAACCCAATAAACTAAAATCGATACCGAACCGTTTACCCAATAAATTTTTTATAAAATCAATAAAAAATCCTTAACCCGATAACTCAATACCAATAACCCAATAATATTTTTATCGATCGGTTTGATTTTTTGACAGCCCTAACCCACACCTTATAGCATCCTTTTAAAGTAGATTAGGTTGGTGGAAATTAGAAAGAAAAGTATCTTATACTAAGATCTTTCTTATTTTTAACCTACCTATTACCTGTATTAGTATGTGTCTTCCAGAAATGATGAGAAAAAGAAATGTCCATTATCTTTGGTTCTTCTAGCTATAAAACTCACTAGCATCTTGACCCACTACCCCCGTACAAAGTTCTTTTACAAAGTCATTGTATTGCAACGATGGCCTTGTAGTCAATGAAGTGAGTTGAGAAACTAAGGTTTCAAGTTTAAATCTAGCAAAAATGAAAAAAAGATAATTTTTTCATCTATTTTAATCTTGAGAGACAGAGTTATTTGCTGTTAGTGAAAGAAGACATAAATATTCATGGATTTAGTTAAGGCGTATCAAAATTGACTCAAACACCGCAATTATTTTGTTAAAAAAACTCATTACATCACATCATAATTTAAAGGGCAAAAGTAATCACACTTTTTTTTTGCATCTTTTTACTTTTCATCATAGTGATTGTTTTTCTAATGACCTTTTCGTACAAACGTGGACAAACAGTGTAACTTTGCGCGTGAAAATAGTTTTGTTAATTAATTAGTTGTCATATTCGGTCCAAGCAATTAAGAAAAACTTAAATTTGTTCAAAGTCAAACAATTGACCCTGTCCAAATTCTGTCTGAGTGCTTCTTGGAAGGAACTCACCAAACAGTGTGTATATGTTCATGTTTAGTAAAAATTACATACTATAATTTAATTATTGTTAATTGGTAAAAATTTATATCCAAGGATGGGGCCAACTAACATGGTAATTCTCGATTTTGTATTAGTAGTTAAACTAGCGACTCATAAATATTATCGGGCAAATGAATAACTCGAAGAACATCGATCGTAGATATATATTATAGATTTTTTATTAAGATATTCATGAATTTTTATATTTACGTAGAATCGAATGTCTCTACTCTACAAAATTTCAATAATTGAAAGTCTCAAATATATTAAAAAATAAAATAAAAATTATGGTTTAGATCATTTCAGATTCATATTTAATATCAAAAAATAAAAATTCAAGTTTTGCGAAAGTAGGAGCTCAAAATATTTGAAGCCTACAAATTCTTATACCATTTGCGATAGTAAACCGAAAATATTAGCTTAATTTTCATAAAATGAAGTGTAAGGGATGGAGAAGGGAAATGGAAAAGATGGAACTTACTTTTTCAAGATAAAAAAGATGTCCAAACTAATTCAATTTTTTTAAACCTTTCTAAAGAATTCTTATCTTAATTTATGTGTTACTAATATTTGTTATACATAGTACTTTATTTTCAATTTCAATATTATTTGTTACTTTGTTTTGTTTGCTTGTTTTGCTATTATTTTTCACTCTATCATGCTATTTGATTAAAAATATTTTTTCTATATAATAAAAGTAAAAATAGTATTGGTGTATACATTTTATCTTCATTCGTACTTGTGAGATTGTATAGAATATATTATTCTTATACTACTTAACAAACGGAATTGTTCATTTGTACTTGTGAGATTGTATAAAATACATTATTCTTATACTACTTAACAAACGGAGTTGTTACTTACGTCACAATTTTAAATATACTGTATTTATTATTTTTGAATTTCCGTGCCTCAACTAAAAGGTACTCCCTCCGTTTTAGAATAAGTGAATTGTTGGGATATTTATTGATGTTTCAAAATAAGTGAATTATTGAATTTCTTTTAAAATTTACCCTATTGATTTGACAATAAATTAACTTTTGAAAAAATATTACAAGGTCAATTTTTTTTTTTAAGGGTAAAAATTGATTAAAAATATTTTTTCTATATAATAAAAGTAAAAATAGTATTGGTGTATACATTTTATCTTCATTCGTACTTGTGAGATTGTATAGAATACATTATTCTTATACTACTTAACAAACGGAATTGTTCATTTGTACTTGTGAGATTGTATAAAATACATTATTCTTATACTACTTAACAAACGGAGTTGTTACTTACGTCACAATTTTAAATATACTGTATTTATTATTTTTGAATTTCCGTGCCTCAACTAAAAGGTACTCCCTCCGTTTTAGAATAAGTGAATTGTTGGAATATTTATTAATGTTTCAAAATAAGTGAATTATTGAATTTTTTTTAAAATTTACCTTATTGATTTGACAATAAATTAACTTTTGAAAAAATATTACAAGGTCAATTTTTTTCTTTTAAGGATAAAAATGAAAAGTTGTGTTAAATTTATGTCTTTAATGTTTTTTACTTAATCTATGTGTTAAAATTTAACAATTTATTTATTATGAAATGGAGGCTTTAATAGTTCCTCAATGTATATGAAAATTACAGAGTCGAGCAGTGACTCTTGCTGCCTCGTTGGTTGAATATATTGTTATTTTCAAAATAGCGAGTAGGTTGAGTAATTTCAGGCTATTAAAGGAGTAATATTGGGAAGTCCGTAAACGACGCCGTTGTAGGCTTTTAGCGGTCCCGCAATTAATTCTGGATATATATATAAAATCCAAGAGGAGAACAAGAGTTATAGATAATCAAATTTCCAAGCAAAGCCCCCAAAACCATAAAGACTTCTTACAACTATTTCTTCCCTCATATAAGTAAACAATCGCTACTAATTATCAACAATTTGCATTTTCAGGTACAATCAGTTTTATTTTCTATTTTTTTTTGTGTGTGTGTGGTCGGGCTTCAATTATTTTCGCTGGGGTGAGTTAATATTTTTGGATTTTTTTTGGGTTCTGGGTTTCTATTATTAATGAAATTTATTAGAATCGTAATTATACTATGATCTTCAAAGCTGCTCATTTTCAAGCTTTCTTTTAATGCTGATTTTCAAGCTTATTCCCGTTTTTAGTGTTGATAAGAGAAATGGGAAGGACGGAGTTGGAAGTTTTTCGAACCTTTTTTTGCTTTAGTTTTCCAATTGGGTGTTTCTTTTGTTTTGTAAAAAGACAAAAACATTGACTTTGTGTTGAAGGGCTTAACTATACAAAATAGCATGGCTTGAAAAACCCTGAATTTTGACTTTTCTGTACTCATAGTTTGAGGATTATTGCAGAAAAGAAGAAAAAGATTAGTAGTTAGTATGCAGTTGATCTTAATAGTGAAGGCTATAACTTTTGATTGGATTTGTGTTTTTGTTGGGTTTTGGAAATCTGCTTGTTAATAATGCAAACTTGAATGTTCTATTTCGTTGGTCAAGTAAATGTGGCATTTGGGTCTTTATACTAATGCACTTGAGCCGGGGGTCGTTCGGGAACAGCCTTTCTAACTACACAAGGTAGTGGTAAGGTTTGCATACAATCTACCCTTTCCAAACTCCACTTTTGGGATTTCACTGGGTATGTTGGTGTTTTTGTTGTCATTGCGTTTTTATACTAATGGACAAAAGGCTAAGCCTTGTGAGGAGAAATTTGAAGGGAAGTCTATCATAAGCTTTTGTTGAGCTGTTTCTCCCTTCTTGTGATAGAATGGATTCACAATCTTGCACTAAACTACATAAAAGTTTAACAAGTTCCTTTTCTTGTTATGTGAAATGGCTGGTTGACCATGTTTGTTTATTTTAGGATACGTGGCTGAACTGCTAATGGGAGAACACTTGGCTCTGTGTGTTGATCGTCTTATCACGCCTGAATCTTTGCACTCTATGCAAGGGTCAGAAGATGCAGGATCCTCCGGGGGGAGTTCTTGCTCTCATGCAGTAGGTCAATCTTCCTATGACACTGCTAACAAGGAGGATGATGAACCAGAAACTGGAGGTGAAGATGAGCCATTACTTCAGACTGTGGAATGCCGAATATGCCAGGAAGAAGATAGCCCGAAAAATTTGGAGATTCCTTGTAGCTGTAATGGAAGCTTAAAGGTAGATTTGTGAAGTTTAATTCTTGCGCTCTTATTCAAGTAGCTGCTAAATGTTGATCTTGATGTTGCTTGCACATGTAATAAAAAATATGTATCCGTAATGCCATCTTCGTTTTTCCTAAGCCTGAATGGTGTTAATAGTTTCCCTTCTCAAGAACTTGGCATTTTCATGATTTGTTATTTTACAATCCTCTTATCATTCACGTCTTTCATTGTAGTGAAGTGCACATTCACTATTTTGACTTGTTTGTGTAAAGGGTGGTCTAGTTTACTGATTTTAGCAGCTAGAAAACTGAAGAATGTTTTTCCTCTGACCAGTTTACAATTTTCTTCCTTCAAACTTTCATAAGTTATCATAATTTCTCTAGAATTAGCTACAATTTCTTTGAATCATTGATGGTCGTGTTTTATCCGTCGGTGCTATAACTGCATGACAAAGGTTATAGGTGTATGGGCTTATCTTTTGTTCTAATGATTCTCTCTTTTTCCTTTTCTGTGTCCTTGTTCCAAAAACCAGTATGCTCATAGGAAATGCGTTCAGAGGTGGTGCAATGAGAAGGGTGATATAATTTGCGAGATTTGCCATCAGGTACTTTTTCCTGACTGTTAATACCTGTTTGCATTTTGAGTGATGATGCTTCATGACTTTCTCTTGCCATCACAAAAGTACTTACAGCCGAATGATTTTGAAAAGAGCAAAGGATGGAGGGATAACGAAATAGCATGGTTTTGCATAGGCACAGAGTCTATTTGATTTGGAGAGAGTGATAGCTCACCTTATGAGTAATTAGTTGATAAATACATATAAGTACTTGGGACTTTAGAATATGTTAATGAAAATGTGCTAAAAGAGTTTCTGGTTGAAGCTCATTTATTTCACCAAAAGTTATATGTTGACTTCGGAAACTCTATAACGTGCAGCCTTACCAGCCTGGCTATACTGCTCCACCACCGCCATCTGAAGATATTGCCATTGACATGAGGTTGGTTAAATCATAACTATCGTTATATATAAACAGGAATATGTCACCATCTCAAAAAAATAAATGAAAATTCAGTATTGTTGACAGAAAATTCTTGGCCCAACGAGAACAGTATATGACAATCTGAACTGGCCATAAAGACCTTTTCCCCTTCTTTCGAATTTACTTAAAACATATTTAACTTAATGTATTTTGAGGCAGGCCAATTTTCCACAGTATATGTATAGGCGATAGCTGCTGAAATTTTGATTATACTCTGATGTAACATTTTATTTGGTACCAGTTTAGCTGTTATGAGAGCAATCCAACATGCTGAGCATGTTCTATCACAATCTTAATCTTGAAAATTTTTCTCTTTTGTCACTGATGGATTTGTCCACATGGATTTGGCTTGCAGTGGGGGCTGGACAGTAGCTGGTACTCAGCTTGACTTACATGACCCTCGGCTTCTTGCTATGGCAGCTGCAGAGCGCCATCTCTTGGAGGCTGACTATGACGAATATGCTGATTCAAGTGCTAGTGGAGCTGCATTTTGCCGTTCTGCTGCTTTAATTGTAAGCAGCTGTTATTCCTTTCTGTTACTAAATCATTTTGCTAAATGCAGGCTAATGGTAATGTGAGGTATGCATTATTACATTTTCTTCTTATGGAAGATAATGCCCCATCAGATTCAACACTCTCTATTCGGGTGGAGGTGGGGTTTAACCTTGACCGAGTGGTACATTAATTTTCATCTTTAAGCAGTGAATTCCCTGCATATTCTTGAAACTGCAGCACTAGTGAGAGAGAAGGTTGTTCAAGGTCTCACGCTTCTTTTTTTTTTCTTTTCTTTTTGAGAAGGAAGGGTCTCATGCTACATTTCATGATTTTGTTCTCCTCTTATATGCTTATATTTCCATCCTTGTTTGTATTGCCTTCCTTGTCCTTTCCATCTGGTTAGCTTCACTTTAATGTCTAAATTTGTTAAAAGTTCTTCCCAGTAAGAATATATAGAAACTAGGGAAAAATATTTAAGACGTGTTGATAACAAAATCTTCCTTTTACATTTACCTTTTCCTTTTGTCCATGCAATCTATTTATATTATATTTGAACTTATTTCGGTTTCTGGATAAACAAAGAATAATAAACTGTGTTCCGTGCAGTTAATGGCCCTTTTATTATTGAGGCATGCTGTGACCATCGGAAATGGTGATGGGGATGATGATGATGTTTCTGCCTTTTTCTCGGTGAGTGAAATCATCTTTTGATTTGTCGCTGCTTGTGATGAAGCTATGATACGTGAGATCTTATGGGATCACTGATCTGGTTGATCCTCTGACACAGCTTTTCTTACTCCGTGCTGCTGGTTTTCTTCTACCTTGCTACATCATGGCTTGGGCTATCAGTATCATGCAGCGTCGAAGGCAAAGACAGGTTAGGCCCTTATATATAGAATTTCTATTGTTTTTCATAATCGTTTAATGGCTATTACTTGTCAATCTTCATACTTGCTAATTTGATGATAACTTTGCATTTTCTCAAAATGCAAAAATCAAAATCTATGTGGTGCAGATCAGATGTTCTTTTTGTTTAGTTTTAATGGTTGACTAATGCTGCATCAATGCACATGTATATAATAAATTTTGAGCTAGTTAGATCATTGCTCTAGCTTATGGGACTCGGTGAACTCTCTTTCAGAAACATTTAAGACCTTCAATCAATAGTTTAATATGTCAATACAGGCTGTTATTGCTAAAACATGGAGATGTCATGTTCATCCTTGCATGAATGTAATACCTCATGCAAGGATATTTGTGCTAAGACTCCTCGCTAAAACATCTGGTCACTGAAGAGTTCATCTTGTAGGGGATGAAATAACTCATTTGTTCTTTGCTCATTTCAATATAAATTTGTTCTCACTGTTACAGTTCCAAATCTCCAAGCAGTTCCAAGTTTATTTGATGGTCTATCTCAAGTTTCCTGGTTTATATTTTGGGCATTCGGCTTTTTGCTTTCATGTTGACCATGATGTAAGTAACAATATATAGTTGGTATATGTCCAGTGTGATTGTGCCCACCACTGTCACTTCCACTTGTGAGATTGTACGGTCTGCTGATAGATGTCAGCACATTTAAGTAAATTTGAATTAGATAACATGTGGGAACGTATGTGCTCTTATCATGAGAACCAAGTAGGATATTCAAAGGTATGTTAAACTCTTGAAAAGGTCACTACTTGTTCTAAGCTGCGGGAGTTTATGTCAATTTTCTTGCACATTTTAACTCCTAGAAACAACTAGTGAAAAAGAAATAGAACCAGAATCAACTGCTGTAATTTTCTGTCCCGTTTTATATGAACTTATTATTATTTGGGAATCAACCACTTGTTCTTTTACTACAATTTTTTCAAGTATCTTTAAATGTTTGTGATTTCTATGTATTGCGGTCTGTTTCTTTTTGTGTATTCACTATGTAATTCTTATGTTTTTAAAAAATTAATCCTTGTCTGAGACCACACTGAAAATTAGATCCTTCTATCCTCCTACTTCAGACTGTCATTCATATTTGCATGTACTGGAAGTTGCTTTTTCATACATCAAAACTGACTAAATAAATTCATTCTATAACCTATAGTTTACTCGTTCATTTCTTTTTCGTTTTGCATTAATTTTATTTTTTCGGACTCATTCTTTATTTTTCCCGTTTTGTGTTAATTTAATTTTTGCGGATATTCATTCTGTCTTTTCTTCAAAGCAGGAGGCAGCAGCACTAGCGGCAGCAGAGGTTGCTTTCATGCTGCAGGCAGGGCAACATAGGGGTTTGCATGTAACAATAGCACCAGGACCTGCACAGGCAGCAGAACCTTCAGCAACACCGGCAAACCCAACCACCCATGTTGCAACACCGACCAGCCAGGTTGCAACTCCTCCTCCAGAGATAGTGTAAATGGCTTTGCTCAGCTGGCATGTAAAAAAGTAGTTTCTGATAATGGCATTGTACTTTTGTAAGTTGCTCAAGCTAAAGAGTATAGAGGTTCTTTTTTCCCTTCTCAATGTATTAGTTGTATGTTAGCCCTGCCGAATTTGGAGTGATGCAGAGGCTGAAACTGTTTCCATCTGTTCAATATTTCATAAATGCTTGAACATGTGTAAAAACACATAGCAGCTGACCTAGCTGTTTTGAATGCGGAGATACCCTATATTCACATCATGTACATTGTTTATTCTTATCGATATGGTTTACCGTTCCCTCTTGCGTAATTTAGTACTTCGTTTATTGCTTGCTATAATTTCTGTCATGTTTTGGCACTCTGGATTGGTTCTGTTATATGCCTGCTGGTTAATTTATTAAATTTAAAGCTATATATCTAAGTAAAAGGACATGTGTGCTTGATGTTCAGACTCAAATGTAGCGTCTTAATACTGCTAACATGCAATGTTATCTTCGTAAACTGGCTCAATATTTACTTGAAGTATAATAGGAAGCTCATTATCATACTCTTGATGATATTTATGAAATAATTGTCCTGTTTTCTGTAGTTGGAGCGTCCATATCATGAATTGGGAGAACCTTATTAATATGTGAGGAGCAAATTCTTTCATGGGATAGAGACAACACACAACAACGGGCAATATGAAGAAGAACAAATTCTGAATCAGAGAATAAGATAAAGGGAAAAAAGGAAAAGGGAAGAAACGATGGTCCACAATGGGTAAGGAAGATAAATAAAGAAGGAAAGAGTAATATGCTTGACAAGGTCCAAGAATTTTGAATGGAGGGAAATTGCACAATCTAAATTAAAGATGAGACCGAAGAAAAGCATAAAGGGCAACTCATTAAGCACAAGGAACCAAGACTGCCATTTTTGTATTTTTTGATTTAGAATTCTAAAGTATAAAGTATAGTTTTAGGTTAAAGCAAGCCCTTGGATTCATATTATATTTTTCCAAGAGGCTTCTATTCTTCACATTGCCCAATACTAATTACTTTATCTGGCTTTCTTGCTACTGTTGAAATCTCAGCTTTGGCTGCCTCATTAACTAAATCTAGTAATTAGGACATTTCTTTTTATCAAAATCTAATTAAAATTCCCAAAGAGAAAATCATCGAACCCTCTTTATAATTATCAAATTCTCCCCTTAAGCTTGATCATTGTCTCTCTTTATCTAACTGAATGAGGAAACTATTAGTGAAGTGAATAAAGTTCAGCGATTATACGTGAAATTAGTCCTTTCTTATTGTAACTAATGTGGCAAATGTGTTTAGGCTTTGTCAAGCTAGTAGTAAAATAGTAAGATTAAGTTGGTTTAGAAGTTTAAGAACAGATGATCATAACCAGATGAGTTGGCATAAAGTTCAATAAGACTGGTCTGGTCATTGTTTGGTCCAAAAGGGCAAAGCATGAAAGGGATGTAGGGAACAAATGTATAGATTCTTGGCTCAAAGAATGGTGTTCCAACTTCACTTTTATTCAAACCTGTCAGTGTCTTATATAACAGCCTTATATTGCTTGCAGCATTGGCAGGCTTATGATTGAAGTGAATCTTAAAACTTCTATAGATGTTTTGTCTCGGGACCCTCCCTGCTTTATGGTAACTTTAGTCTTGCAAATCCCATAAAAGATGAAACACAAGTTTATATGTACAGGCACTTGGTCTTGGATATGCAGTGTGTAGCCACAGACAAAATCTCTCATTTTCTCATCATAGTCTTTGCCAAGAAAACACTTTTGTTCCTTCTGTTGGACCAAGTGCAGGAAAATGTTGTGTCCTTCCTGTAGGGTGATGGTCCTAGTTCTTTGTATTGGGTTCTTGTCAATTCAACCAGAGACAGCTTCTGCTCTGAGAAGTATAGATCTTGCTCTCAGGTGGGGAGAAGGCAACTTATCTTTCCTGAGAAGTTCGCGGATTCTAAAGGCTGCTGTCATGCAGGACCTGCGTACACAGCTCAGTATAGCGCCTGCACCTTCGATGACCTTTGATCCAAATCAATCAAACAAAAGAAGAGTGAGGAGAGGATCAGATCCCATCCATAATAAGTGTTGACAGTGTGTCCAAAGCAACAGGGATGAACGTTTCAAGACTCACGAAGACAAGAACAGACAGCTGCTTTCTTTTGGTAAGAGAAACTTGAGGATGGGGTAGGAAATTCTGCATCCTCAAGAGGATTTCTTTAGGTCTGTGACACTGATCACTATCATTTGTTTGACTAGCAGTTTTTACTGAAAGCAGCAACAACTTCATGTGTTATGTAAAGCTAGAACAACAGAAAGACACTAGGTTTTTAATGCTCACTGTCATACACAACAGATTGTTTTATATTTTCTGACCATATAAATATCATGTTATATTTAAACACCAGTAATTCTTGCATGTACCATGAAATGGAATTTTATGTGGATCTTGCTGTTGACTGTAATCTTCCGTCTCAACCGCACTTGTGCTTATTGTCAAGACTACCTCTTACTAGTTTTCTTTTAGTACTAACATGTTAAAGAGTTGCAGAAACTATCATGCTTTGTCGTTTATGTTGTACAATTCCACTTATGTCAGTGGTAAATCCTGGTGATTTAAAAGAAGCCTAGTTATCAGGCAGTAGAGTGGTACAAAACTCGCAATCATTAATATAAAGAATTTACAAATTGTTTCGAAAATTGGCTACAACAGAAACATTTTCAAGTAGCAAAATAGAGAAACCAGCTCAACCTGGCATCTGATCTCCTAGGACTACAGGATGAATGTTTCAATTCACATAAATAATCACACACTCTGGTCTTTGAGGAAAAGCTGCAACCTGTGGTATCTGTTGTTACGGTGATCCTTCAGGTGTATCGATGACACCTTTCTTGAAACCGCCTGCCAAATCATATCCACTGCATCATTAGTTTGGGATGGATATTGATACTCGAAATGTTTGCTGATCACCTTTATCCTTTCCCACATTTTGGTCCACTGATCTTCCTTCATTCCTCTAAGAAAGTTCAGAAGGTACCCCTTCTTTACAGCATCAGATGAATGGACAAACACACAAAACTCTGAGTAATCAAGAACATCTTCGAATGGAAGCTCAATCTCATCGCTAATTATCACCGGAACACAGTGCCTAGCAATGGCATCAAAGAGACGATTTGAAGAGGGAGTGTCTCCAGCAATATTCAGGCAGAATTTGGATGAGGACATTCCTTTTCCAGCATCCCTGACACCATTCGCTTGGATACTTCCAAATGTGAAGTGCACATCTTTTTCATCTTTGAGAAGGTAGTATAATTCTTGACGAATCTCTCCACCCTGGTATTAAATGTGCAAGAAAAGAAATCAAACACTTCAATCTTATTGCATACCAATCAATACTCTTTTTGAGCTTCAAATGACATAAACAAGAAATTTTCAGTGTTTTATTTGACATTTCACAATCAACATAAGGGGCCATTAAATCGTCGTAACCATCGTACTCTTCGTCAACTACAGTTCTCCATTTCTTTTTTCATCCATCGTAACAATACCAACTGCAGTCAACCTGGGATTTCCCTATTACATTTGTCTTTCGATATCTTAAAAAGGAAATGAGATCTATTATGTCCTTGTAATACCTAAATGTTAGCAACTTTCGAATGCTGGACCGGGTATCAAAATTCTACTAGATATATCACACTTGGAGAAAAAGATGGAGGGACCCTGATAATAGTTTCACTTCTGTTTCAGAATGCGGTGTGTAGTATATTTCAATCTTACAGTTCAACGAAAAACCAATATATTGAGGTGGCAGGTCAGAATATAATAACGCATGCCACACGTCAAATAACTTGCTGAGCATACAAAGCGAAAACCCAAGTCGATTAAGTAGCATAGGGAGCAAGCACATGATACTGGACCTAGTCCACCCATAAGAGGAGCTAATCCTATTAACCCATTAGTTAATCCTCCACTTAAACCCTAAAACAATTCCTTATAAATACACACATAAACGTTGGAAAAATATGTTCTCCATCAAGAAAAAGACGACTACAGTTTGTAAATTTCCTACTTATTCCAAGGGGGGAATTAGGTTGTGGAAATCAAGGGACTCTTCTGTTTTGTGATGACTCTTATTGATCGGTAATTCATATCATGGTTGAAAGAAATTCGCTTCCACGAGGAGTTTTATATAAGTCTCCTAAACTGTTTTTTACGGTAATTTCCTTCGAGTATAAAACAGGCAAAATATACATTTTACTTTGTCTGAAATGGAAAAGCTGTAGCTATGTACCGTTCTTCCACACTGATATTTGTGAGGAAACATTGGTTGAAACTACTTTCCATAAAAACAACAACTACACCTCAATTCCAAGTTAGTTAAATTCAGCTATATGAATCCTCACTTCTTCCTTTTCGCTCAATTTGGACCTATTTCATTTCAAAGACCTGAGAAAACTTCATCTAGCTCTCATGTTCAAGTTTCACTGCCACTAAATACCTTGGACCTCACAAACTAATGCAGACTATATTATAGTTTAGATTAAAGCATAACTCTTGAGTCATGGGAAATAGAAATATCATAAACAAATTAGTTAACTCATCAATTGCAGGTAAAAGCAGATGTGAAACTTACATCTTTTCTATAAATTGCCCCTTGAAAGTAAACTAATATATCTCGTTGTCTGAATGAAGGCGAGTTCCCAGCATCTATTGTCTGCACCATATGTTTGTAAGGAGCAATCACATCCTTTTCAATGTTTGCTATTTCGGCTCCATACCTTCCAAAATCTGCAAGTACAAACATGGCGGAACCAAGCTTCTCTCTTGCATCCAACATACTGTTGGGGTGGTGAGCCACGACCAAATGATCCTTTCCGCCCCTTTGTTTCCACTCATCTCTACCTTTTAAGAATTCTACCAGTTTATCTTGCAGCACTCTATTGAGACTGAATTTTTCCTTCCCTTTAACCTTAGAGTGCCTATTGTAACTCAACGACGAAAAGAAGGGCACAAAAATTACATCTGCTTCACTTGAACTCAGCACTCTGACGGCAGTGCACGGTCTATTAATACTTGAGGAGTTCGAGGATAGAAGATCAAGAGTAAGCCAATATTCAATGCTATGCTGTAAGTTTAAGCCACCGGGGTACGAAGGTATTTGGCTCGGGTTACTAACACTAGGCCATGTTTCATCCTTACTTCCTTTCCAACCTAACAGCCCGAAGTGAAATTCAGGGGGCAAGTCATACATATACACTTTAAGAAGAGCTTGTTCTGGGCAAGAAGATTTCCCAATTCCTAATCCACCGTTGGAAATTTGCCAAGCTGACTTTTGAGTTTTCAGTATTTGTTCATGTGAAGATTCAAAAGGCGAGATCGGAGTTTTAGATTCCCCATTAGTTGAGGTCAAGTAAACTGAAGTATTATTAACAAGAATTAAACTAAAAACTGATTTGGGTATGAAAGAGTTATCAGCAAACTGAAGAAGGGACACTGAAGAAATTATCAGAAGGATAACAGAAATGGGTATTAGACAGAACAGAAATCTTGAAGGTAACATGCTTTTATCAGGAATCAAACACATGGTGAAATATAAATTATCCACCAGACCAGAATAATCTTTTTCAAGAACTCTCAAATACTTCCAAGGTAGTGAATTTACACATTCAACAGACTTCACTTACTTCCATAAATCCAACAAAATAATTAATTGAAGTATTCCCTGATAATAAAAATTGGTAAAGTGGCAATTTTCAGCCCCAAATTTAGCTATTCAAACCATTAAAGTTTGTTTCTTTTACTGCAAATTCTGCTCTCACACTGCAGAGGAAGCAAATAATCCTATCTACCTGCAAACATCAAAGAGAAAACACAACAAAAGCAGCTGAAATTCCAAAAGAAAAGCCACATATAAGCAAAACTATGTCATCCAATCTTTCTCATTTGGGTCATCAAGAAAACTAAAACAAAAAATTAAACTGGCGTATTCAAAATCCAATCTTTTTCATTTTTGGGTCATCAAGAACACAAAGAAACCAAAAAATAGACGGGAGAATTCAAAATCCAATCTTTTTTCATTTTTTGGTAATCAAGATTAATTAATGTTCAAAAAGTGGAAGGTAAAAAGGACTGCTAAAAGTAGAAAGATGAAATACCAACCTGTTAAAGCTCTAACATGTTAGGTTCAGATGAAACCTAATTCCATAATGGTAGAACTGTTACTGGACTGTAGCTGCACTATACTAGTATTTTAGTTAGGAGTATTTCATAAGTTAAACTTTAATTGAATTTAATATTTTTTCACTTAGTCAATGCCCCATTATATGCAAATCCTCTAGAAATCTGCAAAAACCACTAAAACTTAGCTAGTAGAGATGATAGTCGGTGAAGATTTTGTGGTAAGGTAGATTTTCAGTAAACATTTGCTTTTTTGGGGGTCCAATGACGTGATTCATTAGTTAGGAGAGGTTAGTTGCTCGCTGTAAGCCAATAACATGATTATTACTAGCAGTAACTTTTGAAAAAATAACATAACATAACATACACTTTTGAGTTATCAGATTTACGTAAATTTCTACCATTATATACTTATTTTATTTCAATTGTTAAATTTTGATATACATATTAAAAAAAAAAAAAATTGTTATAAATATTTTTACATTATAATAATGTTTATCAGAATTTAAATTATCTGTATTTTAGTCAGAAACTAAAGGTATTTTTCCTTTATAAATAGAGGGATTTTGTTCATTGTATAATCAATCTTTGATAATCTCTCATTCCTTAAGCGAAATAACAATTATTCTCTATGTTTCTCTTTTATTCTTTCTTATTTTATAACACGTTATCTTCACGAATTTCTAACTATCTATTAAAGTTTAGGCCGACAATGGTTCAAATGGCTGTAATTAAGGAATGCATATAATATTTTATGCGGGATAATTTAGCAAAATAATGACAAACTCAGGTGATTCTCTTGCATTATTACCAAGACGTAAAATTTAATAGGGTGGAGAACTGAGAAAATATTTAAGGGTTGGATTTAAAACTTGAGATGTGTAGTGGAAGCAACCTTATAACCATATGGTAAACAGGTAAAGTCACTAATGTGCTAGGAGGAACAACATGATAATGATAATCAAAAGTGATGATATTTTCGCACGCGTATTATGATTATAAGATATGTTAGAGAAAAATTCTCTAGATCATATGTATGTCTCGATTTCGATTTGCTCCTAAAGTAGCAATATTTTGAAAGAGGTTCTAAGCTATCAAAATTTGATAGACTTAAGGCATGATTATATTTCATTTTTTGGGAATGAGGATTTCGATTGTTTCAATACAAACGTGCACTTGATTATGATGATATCACAACCCACCTCCGAAAGAGACAGGATAACTGAGAAGAATAATTTTGAAATCTAGTAAATTTAAAATTTATTAATGAAATAGTAAATATGAAATTTACTAAAGTAAAAAGCTCATGCCATGGTAAACTTGGAGTTAATTTATTAATGTAATAGTAAATATGAAATTTACTAAAGTAAAAAGCACATGCCATGGTAAACTTGGAGTTTATTAGCATAAAAGTTTATAAGTTGACATGAACGATTGCGACATCTTAAAGATGTGCATATTAAGTATTAAACAAATATTGAAGAATTCGAAAATTCTTCATGAACTTTAATGTTGCTTGTTCTCATGATACGTTGGTTGGACCAACTAATTTTGGAATTCGGTTTCTTAAAATCTAAAAAATATAAAAGGTGAATATGAGTCTGTTCACAGTAATGTGATCAATTAAGATGCATCAATTTGAGATGATCACTTATACGTTTATTGTCAACTTGCAGTTTGACATTAATAAAGTTGTTTGCTCAATAACATTGAGTTAAGAGCATAACTTTCGGATTGTGTAATCAAGACAATTCATCTTGCATTGATGATGATGGTTTGACATTAAATGCCTTCGATAAATAATTAAACCATTGCTATGAGAACAAAGCTTCATTTGTTGCATACAATAGCATTTGTTTGTATTGGTCCGAAATATGATATGTTGCATACAATAGCATTTGTATGCATTAGACCAATAAATTATGATTATTTCTTCCCTCTCAATTGGTTCAAGGTCAGGAACCAACTATTCCATCTAATAGTTTTGATGTGCGGTATACGATTAAATAATATACCATGATGCACAAAAATGGCTTTCTCAAAGAAGGTACAAAGATGGATTTCTCAAAGAAGATGGAGGATGTATGCTAATCTTCCTAACATAAGGGGAGGTTATAAGCAGTTATGAAATATATTAAGAATTATCATAAGATCTTTATTCATAAGATAATTCAAGTCATATGTCAAAAATATCTCATATTTAAGTTGCAAGTGCTCCTATTTTGTGTCCTTGAAGGACAAAGTCTATGCATGCATGAAACATGGTAGACTAATTGGTTCCAAATAAAACAAGGAGCAAATAATCATAATAAGAAGGCAATGTGATCTCGAAGAGCCTACGACATAACACTTCATTAAATCTTATGATAGGTTCAGGTACCTGAAAATAATAAAGAGATGAGATCTCAAAATATTATGTCATATTGCGAACCGATACAAAATGAGAAACCGTCGACGATATCTTTGATACAAAATTGGCGTAATATTGTGAAAGATTATGAGGATCTGAATTTCTACGTTAATTTAAGCATGCTGACGTAGAAACATTTATCAAGTGACATGAAAGGATGCATCTTAGTAAGCATAATGCTTATTTGATTTGCAATCCAGACACTTAAAGATGTCACACATATTGATATTGTCACTTGACAAAAATCCATATGAAAATCCCTAAAGGATTCAAAATGTCTGAAGCATATAAAGTTTCTGGGAAACTTGTTTATTATCCTTATAAGGGATAAATTTATGGTATGAATATTGTTGAAACTCTTGGAGAGTTTTCAAAAACAATAGAATATTTTTTTTAAATGAGAAATATACCGAATTAGATTGGTTGTGAAGTATCATATCTTAGTTCAATTGATGCACTCATGTATCTTGCAAATACTACAAGGCCTGATATAGCCTTTTCAGTTAATTTGTTAGCAAGGTATCTTTCTGCTCCTACTAGGAGACATTAGAATGAGATAAAACACATGATTTTGTTTTATTCTAAAGAATGCAGTCTCGATTTTATTGATTATGCTGATGTTGGGTATTTAATTAATCCGCATAAATCTCGATCTCAAATAGTCTATGTGTTCATATGTGGAGATACTGTCATATCTTGGAGATATACAAAGCAATCTATCGTAGCCACTTCATCGAATCATGCTGAGATTATAGCTATTCATGAAGCAACGCGAGAACGTGTATGATTGAGGTCCATGATACATCTCATTCGAGAAAATGTGGTGTGAAATGTGACAATGTATCCACAATTTTATACGGAGATAATGCAACATGCATAACACATCTTAATGGAGGATTCATAAAAGGAGATACAACGAAGCTCACTTCATCAAAGCTTTTCTGCATACACGAGCTACAAAAGAATGATGATATTAACGTGCAACAGATTCGTTCAAGTGACAATGTGGCTGATTTGTTCACCAAGTCTCCTCCAAATTGCAATTTTCAAGAAGATGGTGCACAGGATCGGGATGCAAAGGTTTAAGGATGTTCTCATTAGGACGAGTTAATATGCGTTGTACTCTTTTTCCCTTACAAGGGTTTGTCCCACTGGGTTTTCCTTGTAAGGTTTTTAATGAGTTAGCCTATATGCGTATTGTTAGAGATGTGTACTCTTTTTCCTTCACTAGATTTTTTTCCCCACTGGATTTTTTCTAGTAAGGTTTTAACGAGGCATATTATATATCTAGACATTCAAGAGGGAGTGTTATAAATGTATTTACATTATAGTGAATGTCTTTCAAGATCTAATAAGATCTAGTTGATATCTATCAGTATTTGAAGTATCTGTCTTTTAGTCAGAAACTAGGAGTATTTTCCTAGTGGGGTTTTGTTCATTGTATAATCAATCCCTGATGATCTCTCATCCCTCAAGTGAAATAACAATTAATCTCTATTCTCTATTCTTCTTCTTCTCTAATCTTTCTTGTTTTATAACAAAAACATAAATTTATCATGTTTTTCCATTTTTACCTTTTTCAAATTTCAAAACCTTAATAATAATACATCACTCCTAATGCACATTTAATGGAGGGTAAATTTGAAAAAAAAAATTCCAACATCTACCTTGAATTGTGAACCATTCACTTATTTTGAACACTAAAAAAAACTTCAACACTTCACTTATTGTGGAACGGAGGGAGTAATTACAAATATTCTAATTAATTATGTATTTTCAATGTATAAAGAGCTAATTATATATTTTGATAAATTTAAAATTAAAAAAAAAGAAGCTAATTATATATATTTATAAAGAAAAAAATATATTTTTATTGAATGTATATGTATCTCGACAGATCCAAAATCGAAAAAATATATCAGAAACAATTATATATATATATATATATATTCATTGAATACAAAATGTATTAGGAGTTAATCATGTATTATTGTATCTTGACAAACCTAAAATTAAAATTTTTAATAATTAAATAAAATATCAATATCTTTTCTAATTAAGCTCCATCGAAATTTATGTTTGTTTCCACTCCACTTATTTTCAAAAAATCTAATTGTATGGAATGAAAAAAGTATGACGTGTTTTAGTGAAACTGTTCTTTGATATTCCAATGGGCGTTTGTACATAGTAGTATCAGTAACCAAATTACTCTCCGGTTTCATTTTGATTTTTGACGGTTGCTTTAGCTAAAAAATTATTCCAAAAACATTGCTACTTAAGAGTTCAATACTAAACTTGGTGATGATTTTCAACCATACTCTTAAGATTAATGAAGTAATTCTTTTTAAAATCTCGCTCAAATCTAAAAAAATAAAAAACCATCTAATAAATAAATATAACTACGCAATTGTACTTTTTCTTTATAATCTTTTAGTAAGAATGGAAAAATTTAAAGATACAGTTTAAAATAGGACGAGGAAATTATAACCTCTTTTATTTCAAAAAATTTCTCATAACACTGGAAATTAACGTGAAGAAAGATAATGCACATTTATCTTTCGAAAGACTTGTACTAATATTATTAAGGCAAGGTCGATTCTTCAATCTTCCTATCATATGTGTAGCATATGAATATGTCGTGATCTATACCCGAGCACATAATAAAATTTTCTTATTAGAACCTTTCATCTCAAAATTTAGAAAAACTTCAGCACTCCTGATTTGAAATGTTCACTAAATAGTTATACACATTGATCCCAATTGAAAAGATTATGTGTAGATGGTGGTAAACAAACTGTTGGTTCACGTAGTTTTAACTCGTTAACCTGATTTGAGAGACATAATAATGGTGGGTTCACCAAATATAGAGACAAAAGAAGAAGAATATTGTAACAGAGATGGGTGGAGTCATTGGCTCATGCAATTAGTGCCACTGTCATCTAGAAAATATCTTCACAATTTCACAAAAAGCAACTTCATCGGAATTCAAATGTTGGATGTCTTAGAAACTGAATTGATTCTACTTTTTCCCCTTCAAATTTACTCATATTTCTTTTTACATAGATTCAACATTAATTAGATAACACGTTTAATGAAAATAAATAGTGATATGGTAGAGACCAGGTGATTGTGAGCTCGGGTCATAAAAAAAAAAGCGACTTTTCAAATGTCCCAACTCCCGAGTATGAGGACAAATCATGTCGTGTTGTGGATCGAACATAGCATTATAAGTTTTTCAGAGCATAATAAAGAAAGAAAATATTTCCTTCGTTCCGATTTATTTATCACATTTCGACTTGATACACACCTATAGAGAAAATAATAGTAATTGGTATAATGGCTTTACCTTATCACCCTTATTAGTTGATGTTTAGTAATAGGTATTGGAAAATGAATTAGAGAATAAATAATTAATATTAAAGATAAAATATGAGGAAAAAATTATCTTTTCTTAATTTATCAAAAATAACTAGGAAAAATAAAAATCAAATAAAAAAAATGATGATATGTAACCCGATTTGTTTATCTGCAATTAGTGATTTTGCCTTTCAAATTATACAGTAATGTTTATCGTGTTGGTGGTCTCTGCTAGGACTTTTATATTATGTTCAGTATTTTTTAAGTATTTAATTTTAATTTTCTTTCTTCAGAATAATAACAGATCATAGTCCTTATAATCTATAATCTATATTTATATCTATATCTATAATAATATATTAAAAGTGTGAAAACCAAAAGTGATTTGAACTTTTTGCCCTTCATTAAAAAGACTTTTCTTTAGACAAAACTGTCTTTTCACTATTTTTAAAAATTTATTATTTAATAATTTTTTATAATATCAACTAGACTTCCTAAAATATATAGTAAGGGAGTTAATTAATATTTACTTCCTACAATATATGGTAGGAGAATTAATTAATATTTTTCTTTCTACTGTTCAGTTAGAAAAATACTCGTAAAATAGTATTCTATTCATTAAGGAATTGAGATGTACGTTAAATTAGAGAGCAAACCGATTTGCCTATTGAAAGAATATGATTGATGCTCATCTAACTTGATTCGATTCCATGTTTAGATTGGTGGATGCTTGATTTTCTAACTCTCAAATTACTCACTGTTTTTGTCACCATAATAGAATTCAACATGTCTTCTTTGTTTTTATTCAAAATCATTCTTTAGGATCAAAATTTTCGCTCAAATAAGAATTAGTTGGATAAAAAATTGAAGCTTTGTGATCACTATTATATTTTTTTTTATAGTTTCCATGTCGTAGATGAATGTCGGTTGACTTTGAAGAATTTCTTGTGTAAAAATTAGGTTTAATTGTATTGTTTTTATATTTTATTTTAATTTACAGATGTTAGATGAATGTGGATCGGCTTTGAAATTTTTTTTTAGGTAAAGGTTAGGTCTAATTGTATTATCGTAATATCTCTATTAGTTTGTTATTTTGTGGTAGTTTACAGTTCGTAGATGAATCTCGATCGACTTTGAGAAATTTTTGTGCATAAAATTTAAGTTTAATTGTATTGTTTTGATATCACTTTTATCGTATTATTTTGTTGATAAATAAATGTTGGTGGATTTTGAATTGTTTTTTTATGTAAATGTTAGGTTTAATGTATTATTTAGATATCTCTATTATCGTATTATTTTGTTATTGTTTACAGGTTGTAGACGAGTGTCAGACGACTTTGAAAAATTTTTTATGCATGAAGATTAGATTTAATTTTATTATTTTGATGTCTCTATAATTGTATTATTTTGTTGCAATTTACAGATGGTAGATAAATGTCGAACGACTTTTAAAAATATTTTTGATAAAAATAAGGTTTAAAAAATAAATTTTTCACCTTTACATACTCAAAAAATATTAAATTTAATTATTATATTCATCTTTATTATTTAAATAAATATTCTATTTAATGTAATGTTTAAATTCATTAAAATGAGGTACACGCACAAGACGGGTACAATTAAACTAGTTATTATAAAGTTATGTGACTAAAAATTGATCCCTCACTTTTAATTTCGAACAATCCACTTTGCGTAATTGTACAAGGAAATGACATTTATCCTAAAATCTATTTAGCTGTATAGTTTTTTTTTTTTTAATAAGTTAACTTTTTGCTTATTTTAATCTTAATCTTAATGAGATAGTCATAAAAATATTACTTATAATTTATTGTACACCAAAATTGTCCCTTTTTATTTTTTAATTTTACATATCCAGTCAACATTCATCATAAAGAGACATGGAATAGTGTCAATTATGGACTTATGGGCAACCAGTTTTCAAACCCAAATTTACCCGCAAGTGGGCCCAATAAAAGACAGGCCTTTCGTACTGGGCCAATTTAAGACAAAACTTAACAAGAGTTGCAGCCCAAGGCCAACAAAATTGGAAAAAAGTTATTTGATGAAGCATAGCAATAGGACCAAAAGAGGAATCTGGACAAGACGGTTATTGTTATGTATTAGAAAAGAGTAAAAACATAACAATAGAGACCAACAAAAGAATTTGTCAAACAGCTCTCATATAGGACAAAACAAAAGTATTCTGCCCAAAGGAGCATATTACATAGATAAGAGTAAAAGCAACACTTTGAACACAAAAAGTAAATAAAAAAAGGCATGATTCAGACAATACAAATATACCAGCAGTAATGGGAACAAGAAGACCAACAAACAACATTATCAATTTAACTTAGGGTGACCTATTAGAGTAGCATTAATGTTGGTACTAAAATTTTGTTTCAAGGGCACTTGGGTCCTCCTTCCTTGGTCTTCCAGTTGTTGTAGCAAGGGCAAACACCTTTGTTTCCATAGAAACCAGGAGGAACACATAGGCATGTCTTGCAGCATTTCTGACAGAAGAACATGCATGGCTTGTGGTACTGTGTCTTGCTACATCTCCTCGTACATTGTGGCAGGCATTCTGTTTAGTACATACAGTGATGATTAATTAGTCAATTATACACTATAATACTCCCTCCATTGTAAATGTAGCTTTTCAATGTTATGATCTTAATAAATATATTGCGTTGAAGCGGGAGTAAAAGGAAAAGTAACACACCCACCCATATTAAAACGAAGAGAGTAGCTCTTTTTAACTGATGAATTAATGGTAAAAATTGACTGGTCAAAATAAGGACAGAGCAAAAGGCCAGTGGTTCTCGAAATTGGTTAAGTTTGACAAATTTACCATGTGATAGGAAACTGAGCTATTTTGCTGAGACTTCGAGGCTACTGTTTAACTTTACCGGTTAGAGTAAGTTGCAGAGTAGCTGTAACGGTACTGGCTCACTTTCATTTTAATTGTTATTATTTTAGTTACAGTAATTTTTTTTTTAAAAAATTAAGATAATATTGATAATTCTTTCTCGCTATACTCTTATAATTTTTTTTTTACTATTGCTCAAATTTCAGAAAGCATCTACATAAATAGAAAAAATTTAATAAATTATATTTTGGATTTATTCTTTATGGTTAAATTGACGTGAAAAGAGTTAAAGCACACTGTAAATGAACGGAAGGAGTATCATGTAGGAATAAAAAATAAGCAGAGACCACTGTTTACTATGAAAAGGAATATACTGCTTGCTACACATAATATTTATTAAGTGTTACATACTGGAACGTTCACTTAAAACGGAGGCAATCAGACACTTAATTAACTGTAGTTAAGTGTCTGGTTAAGTTTATTATGGAGTTGCTGAATTTTTTATTCCGAGAAAGAATTTGTAAATGTTCCTCCCAGACAAAGATTTCTGACACTATTCATCTCAATATTTTAATGACTTAAGGTTAAAAATGAATTCTTTATTAGGTAAATGTAATGAAATCAAAGAAGAAGGGGGATAAAAACTTACGTGATGGCTTCAAGCTCCCTGGACCATACCTTGACTGGAATAATAAGCAAGTTTTTGTTAGAATAAAAGAAACAAAATCTCAGGATAAAAATGTGGAATAAAAATCATTGAGAAAAAACTATGTTGCGCGGACATTGCAAAAATGTTAGAAAACTGACAGGTAATTTAAAAGATCTGACAGGTCGTGCAACAACATTTTTGAAGAATGCGACCGTTATAGGAAAATAGAAAACTTACACGAGCAATGTGGTACTGGGCATCAGCAGCAAGAACAGTGGCTGCAACCATGGAAATGGCAATGAGGGCCAAAAGGAAAAATGAAACTAGTTTCCCCATTGCTGATTTTTGCTTAAGCAGAAAGCAAAAGAACAGAGTACAAAGAGAGTTTTTTTTTTTTTTTTTGTGAAGTGTTTATGTAAGAGTGAGTGATGAGAAGTGCTATGAAGTTTGGACTATAAATAGACCCCTTTTGGCTTGATGGGATCAAATAATTATTTAAGTAAAAGATGCTATAAAGATTTGATCTGAATTTGTAGTCGTCTTCCTATTATGCCCCTCAAGCTCAATGGGGACATTTGCTCATTTTATATGTGAATGTGTGTTGTTCTTTTGTTTACTATATGTACTTTTAACTCTTTAAGCATTGAGCTTCTAATTCTATCCCCCACTTGTGGGTCAGTAACTGTCATATCCCCTACTTTACCAATATAGTGTGCCTTGCAATTTGTAAGATTGTATCCTGGTAGAAACTAGGGTGCACAAGAGATAGATAATGAAATTTTATTGGTTAAATAAAGTGCAAGAATGTTAAATACTATATTAATCAATAACCAAGTTCATATAGAGTGGACAAATTTCCAGATATAAAAAACAATGATAATATTTTTCTATCTCTTCCTCTGTCAGATTCTAATCTCCTATTTAGACACAAATATAAGTAGTTACTGCTGTAGATAACTACTATAGATAATTAATGACAACTACTAATAGATAATTAGTGATAACTACTAATAGATAACTACTAACAACTACTAATAAATAACTGCTTCTATCCTATCTAAAACTAAGGAACTAAGTTACATTGTCTTCATATGTTAAAGCAACAATCTTATCATATCCCTCCAACAAGTTGCTCTGTTACACATAAAGTGAACCCAATAATATATACCTATAATTTTCTTATATTAGTAGTGTCAAGATCAATCTAAGCGCATTTCAACTATTTCGTTATGTATTCAACTTTTACTCGTACAGATATCGAGTAAGTCTAATGATAAATTAAAAAAAAAAAAAAATTGACAAATTTGCGCATTTCGATTATTCCCCCAAGCATTCATTAACAGAAATGACACACTATATGTTGCCTCTTATGGATTGAACTCTAGTATTTGCATGATTTTCACTGGAATTTATTGACCGATCGATCGGACATACCATTTGTGTTCTTGATAATGCCAATATATGTTTACAGCAGTTTCTTGGGTTGATTATTAAAAGGATGGATTTCTGAATATATGCAATTAATTACCTCGACCAAAGAGGATTATTAGAAGGTAAAGATATCTGTAGTATTTATTTTCTCTTTTGTATGTAGATGTTGATTAGATGCTTAATACGTGTAGAAATCAAAGATATTTAACGTGGGGGTGTTTTAAGGAATAATTTAAAATTTTGGAACTGCCGGTGCAATAATAATAGAAATGTAAGTTATATATTATATAGGCAAAATGATTTTCTGCACCCCTATAATATGTCGGTTTTATAAGTTGGACACTTTTACTTATATGTTTGTCATCTGGACCCCTAAAAAGCTATATTTTAAACCCTTTGATCTTGCCTATGTGGCATTAAAATGCTGACTAGGACGAGGAGAGTGATTACAATCGCTTGGGGTGCGAGTGGGGTTAATTTTTTGCCAATTTATATTAAAATAATTAAAAAAATAAAAAAAGGATTAAATTTTTTTTCAGTTTTTTAATTTAAAAATATTTTTAAAAAATAAAAAAGAAACCCCCCCACCCCTTCCCAGTCCAGCCACTCCCCCACCCCACCCCAGCCCCGTCCCAGCCACTCCACCCC
>NC_061113.1:256595104-256602523 GCF_002878395.1 Capsicum annuum
TTAAAAAATAATATTTTTTAAAAATTCAATATTTTTTCAGCTTTTTAAATTTAAAATTTTTTTAAAAAATTTAAAAATATATTTTTAAAAAATAATAAAAAAAGGCCTTCCCCCACCCCCAACCCCGTCCATCACCCCACTCCCTTCCCCACCGTCACCCACCCCATCCACCAGTCATCACTGTCTCCCACCCCATCCACCAGTCACCACCGTCCCCCCACCCCATCCACCAGTCACCACCGTCCCTCACCCCTTCCACCAGTCCACCATTATTCCCGTCCCCCATCCAGCACCCTCCCCGTCCCCCACCCTCTTCTCATCTTCCACCCTCTCCTTATTCCCCCACCCCGTCTTTCACCCTCCCCCAAATAACACAACCACCACCACATCAACATTCCATCACTCCCCCACCCCACCGCAGACCATAACATTACAAAATCCCAAACCCCAGCATTACAAAACTTTATTATAAAATTCTATTACAAAAAAATTTCTCCTCTAAGTTCATTAGCAGTTTTGGTCAAATTTTGTGTTAAATTTCAATTTTTGAATAAGATTTGGTCAAGACATCATGGAATTAATTAAAATCAAATACCATGAAATTAATTCATAAAAAATAAAAAATTTCAATTGCATTTCAATTTTATCATGGAATCACCTGCTAATAAAAAAATTTAAAATTTCACACCAAATAATTAAACACAAAATGAATTTTGAATTCATATGAATTTTTTTTTTTAATAAAATCTAACAATTTTAACTGTTTTGTTTTATTCATTGGAAGTAGAATATATTAATTGAATTTATAAAGAAAAGAAGAAGGAGAAGAGAGAGAGTAGAAGAAGAAGCAGAAGAAAGATTGAGAGAGGGAGAATAAGAATAAGGGAAAGAGAAAGAAAAGGGGAAGAGAGAGGGGAAAGAGGAAAGAGGGAGTGGGGAAGGGATTGTTATTTTTATTTTTTTTAAATTTATTTATTTTAATATTTAATATTTTGTATATTTAAAAATAACGTGGAAGCTGACATGGCAGCTGACGTGGCGAGAGTGTGTTACACTCAGCGAAAAAGTATTTAAAATGTTGCGTTTTAGTGGATTCAGGGGACAAACATATAAGTAGAAGTGTTCAACTTACAAAACCGACATACTACAGGGGTTTAGAAGCTCATTTTGCCTATTATATATATAACAGAAAGATGATAGTTACATAATCAAGATAATAGTCCAAGCACATGCATCAGAATAGAGATATCATGGAATGGATGAGATTTATTGGCATAAAAGATAAATATTTATTCATTTTGACAGCAACAAAGGAGAGGCGGATCTATAACGAGTTCGACCACATTACTTTCAATTCGAAATAGCTGTACTATTAATTATATACAAGAAAGTTTTCAAAAAAATTGAACATAATAGATCAATCACATGCATTTTCTATCTATTGTCTCTAAACTTTGGATTTACTTCACAACAGAGTACATATTGTAGTTTATGGTACGAGTTGGCAAAAAGTTGATAGTTTTGGCTCAAATAATGTATTTGTTTTAGTAGAATTCAATAATTTGAATGTACTACAATTCAGAATCCATAATCTTTAAATTCTTCCTCCTCTAACTTTAGTAAACTATTTGAATCTTTGCATTTGGATAGAAAGAGTGAAAATCACATGGGTGGTTGAATGGCTTTATTAGGAAGATGATGAATTCAAGAAAGCATGGATTGGATTTGGGAAATGAAGATGTGAAAGATGGGAAGTGAAATATGAATCAAACAAATAAAGAAAGAAAGATGGATGAGATCTATAATTGAATTAAATGGGAAATGTAAGTTGGTATAGTAGAAAGAAGAAGAAAAAAAGAAGAAATAATACATCAAAACCTTTCTAGATTTTTTCTCCCAACTTACTTTAGCACTTAAACTTAACTTTCATTTATTTACCCTCTTAATATCTTTAAAGTGAATTCTTTTCACCCCTCAAGCTAACATGAATTTTTTTTAAAGAAAAAAGAAAAAAAATATGTTTTTTAATTTTAAAACTGATATGGTTCCACTTTATATATATATATATATATACCCACCCCTTACCTCTCACCCCACCCGATCTTCATCTTCTTCATACCCCAGCCTCCTCACCCTCCCTCCCCCGTTTTCTTGTATTCCTTTTTACAATCCATCCCAATTTCTTTTCTTCTTCTTCTAACTCTCCATATCCACTTTCATTATCTTCATTAATTTCTTCAAGAAAGAAAAAATGTGTGTGAAAAGTTATGAATTTAAATGGGTTAGAATTTGTTGTCGAACTAATTTCTTGTCGAATTTGTGGTTGATGTTCAAATTGATTATTGGGTTTTTTTTTTTTTTATGATGATGTGAAGTTGTACTTGCATTTTGAGTTTGATTGGAATGAATTTTGCCAGTTTAATTTTGTATCCGCCATTGCTGAAGCTTGAAAAAACTTGAAAACAAAAAAAAATGAGTTCGTTGAAATCATGACTGGTGTCTAAATTGATTATTGGAGTTTTCTAATGATATTGTAAAGTTGTGCCTGAAATTTGAGTTTCTTCAATTGGTGGTTTGATAAAGGAATAATTGGTGTTTCTTGAATTGGTAATATGCTTTAAGTTTGAAGAAGATAGAAAATGGAGGTGAGGGGAGAGGTGGGGTGGTTTGAAGAAGATAGAAAGGGGGGAGGGGGCTGCGTTGCAGGGTAGAGGGCGGGGCAGGTAGGGGGTGAAGAAGAAAGAAAATTTGGGGTGGGGTGGTCTTATATATATATTTTATTTTTTTTAAAAAATATATATAAAAATAAAGTGTGGGGGATTAATTTTTTTTTTAAAAAATCGAACTTCTTACGTGGCTCTGACGTGACGCTGATGTGGCAGTGAGTGTGATGCATTCTTCCTCATGAGAGTGATATTAAATATTAAGGAGTGAAAAGAATTCACTTTAAAGATGTTAAGAGGGTAAATAAACTAAAGTTAAGTTTAAGTTTTAAAGTGAATGGGGAGGACAAACTTTAGGAAGATTTTGAGTATTTTCTCAGAAAAGAAAGAGAGGGCATGTGCAAGCATTTGGGGATCACATGACCAAAAGATGCACCCATACAGAGATGAAAGGAACATTATTTCCGCACTGTGCGCTGTGATCAATTATTTCTACCTCCACATGCTCATGAATCATGATGCATGCTATCTCTATTTTCCATTCCCATTAGCTAGTTGCCATTGCATTTTCTTCTTTAAAAAAGTAACCTCCTTTGTCACTTCTTTTAAGTCACTAGTTGCAAAGTAACATGCTTTTCTGGTATGAGTCCGATCCGGGACAAGATTCCCAGGACTCCTTATATGACTCTTGCCCTGGTTCGATGTGGGACAGTTTTCTTCGACACCCCCTGTGCGTTCATGACAATGATTGGGTTGATCATGCCCAATCATGGATCAAGGTTGTATTTACAACTTCTACACTATCCAAAGGCAATGAGCCTGACTCTGACATCATATGAATGTTAAATTAGATTCACGTGTCATATCTTTACGACCAACAGATTTAATCTTGAAAGCTTCATTAAATTAATGTGCGGTTGCACAAAGGCACAAAGAGAGCCAGCCTTTGATGCGATTATACAATAGCGCCAGATTAAAAAGCTGCAGCATTTATAAAGTAATCCTTTGTTTATTTTAGATAATTAATAATACTCCTTTTTTTTTTTACGTAGTTTTTAAAGCTTAGTTGATGTGCAGTCAAATGATACTTCTTTCTTTAGGAATTTAGTTGGGATAAATGAAATTAATGAGCATGGCTAACCTGCTAGTAGTGGTAAAATAATTGACTCGAAGGAAGAAGATTTGAAAAGGTAATAATTGCAAGAGACCGTACCACAGAGTGATAGCAAAACATGAACATGTGCACTTAACAGATGTACAGTTTTACTTACAGCAAATGAACGAACATGGATTCAATCGCAGACCTCTCCATCTCTGACATTAATATGCTTCTTTGGAGAAGATCTATAAGTCCGGTTACGCTGAATTCAATAATTTTTGTTCAAATTCAAGATACGTAGCAAAATATATAAAAAGTAAATATTTATAGAGTATAAATTTTAAATTATGAACCCAACTGTAATTATAATAATATTTATATGAAATCGTTATACAAATTTATAAATTTCAGATCCTCAATTAGCATATATTTTTCTAATTTTGTTTGTACCGGATCCTGCTTTTACCACCCTCATGTGTACATATATAACGACATGTTTACTACTAATTACTAAAAATCTCAACTTTTTTCAAGATCTCCTAAAATCCCAACATTTGACCTCTGATGATACAAGTTAATCACATTAGATACATACTGCTGATACATGTATTAATTAACTAAGTCAACACCTTTTAAGGAATGTAACAGATAACTTTCCATCAAATCAGCATTAAAGCTAACTAATGTAAAAAAGTAAAATCAAATCCCACAATTAATGAAAATCCGTTTATTACTCCACTTTGTTAAAACAAAAACTCTCTTTTAATATTTTTTTGAAATTGAAAAATCTTTATTCTTCTTGTACAGATAAAACATACCATTTTTTTTATCTGTTATTTTCGATTGTTTGATATGAATATTTTGGTGCTTTTACGTCATTTCGATGTTTGGGTTAACGAAATCGAGTACGTTGGTTATAAGAGTGATGGAATTCTGGTCAGTGAACATGTTACTTACGAAAAACTGATTTCTATAATTGCGGGAGAACTTGAAATCGACTAAACAAGGAAATAAATAGACAAGAGTACTCTCATTTCGGTTATGGCGCGATTTGCAATTGAGCATTCTTTCAATTACTATGCCAAAAGATCGGTCAAGAAAAGGTATGTTAAGATTTTTTTTTTTGTAGCAGGTGTTGTTAATTTGTTGTACATTAATTTAAATTTGTACTCAATGTTTGGTTGATGATTATCTTACAGATTGTTCTGTTTTTATGTTATTAACGCTGAGATACATTTTGTTATGAAAATGATACATTTTGCTAATCTTGTATCTCAGTTTATGAAGTTTTGGTTAATTATGTTTCTTGTTGTGTTTTAGTCATGTCGTTATGTTAATTTGGTCGAGATACATCTTTATGATAAAAGATACGTTTTGATCATCTCGTATCTAGGTTAATATATTGATGTCTAATTATGTATCTCGGTGAACATATTGATGTCTTATTATATAGTTTGAAAGTAACTGAAGGTCATAAAGTTGAATATTTGTTTTCATTGATTCAGTTATGTCTTACGATGCCGTTCAGAGGATTATGTTTGGATATTTAAAGCATCATCTCGGTAAGTTGTGTTACCACCTAAATACAAACGTCAAACAAAGATATAATAGAAATGTCCTAGATACATGTTCTACAAGTTTCATGTCGAGATACATTTTGTTATGAAAATGATACGTTTTGATCATCTTGTATCTAGGTTAATATATTGATGTCTAATTATGAATCTCGGTGAATATATTGATGTCTTATTATACAGTTTGAAAGTAACTGAAGGTTATAAAGTTGAAGTTTTATTTTCATTGATTCAGTTATATCTTACAATGCCTTTCAGAGGATTATGTTTGGACATTTAAAGCATCATTTCGGTAAGTTGTGTTACCACCTAAATACAAACGTCAACCTGGAAGGCCAAAGAAAAACATGTACAAGAAATCAAGTGAAACAATGACATCGAACAGTAATTGTTGCGGGAGATGTGATTATGAAAGTCACAACAGGCTCACTTGCAAATTCTTTCCAAAGAAGAAGTGACAAATGTAGTTTATTAATGAATAATGTTGAATAGTTCCTTGGAATGTTGCTGGATTTTTTTTATCTATTTTGTTCGACATTTTAGTTGATGAGATTTTTGTCTTTTTTATGAAATTTAGAAAAAGACATTTACCGAAATAAATAGTATTCTTTGTTAATTTGTTATGTAGTTATATATGTTTTGATGGTGTATTTTTTCGTAACACATAGAGTAGAAATTTAGATATATTGAACTGACAATGTTATTACACATTCTATTAGTAATCCTGCCATAGTGAACGATAGAAAATAGATACATTCTTATAGTATGTATCTCCATTAAATTTTAACAAATATGCATCGTTTGTAAAATATTATTTGTTAATATTATTAAGATTTAGTAATATAAGTTCTGCTAGAATTTGTTATGCAGGTTATAGTCAGATATCTTTTTCTATTGATAAAAAGGGTTGTAGATACATAAAAATGTGATAATTTGTTGGTTACTATGATTATATAGTAAAACAATTTTCTTATAATAGATACATACAATTTGAGAAGATGTATCTCATATAAAGTAATAGGTACAAGATCTAATAATTTGTTTCACATGTAAAATGTAATAGGTTAATATTTTGAGGACTTAGTTCTATTAAGTTATGATATAATTTAGTATGCATGTAAGAGATAACATGAATTATCTATAACAAAAAACTGTTATAGATACATAATACGACAATGTTGTGATGGTTAATACCTATATTGTAATATATTTTTCTTTATTTTAGATACATAAAATTATAAAATACAGTAAAACATGTAACCAATACAATGTCTATATATTGCATGGAAAAAAATATTATAACGATAACATAAATATATCTTTATGTTATTTAGCATTGCGTTAGAACGTTAATGCAAATAGAAGTAATTATTCATTAAAAAAACTTAATGTATACTTGTCAAAACACTACTAACGTCATCAAAGTTTATATCATCAACAATGTTTCTGTGAGAGGCCATTGAATCGTACACACGAATGCATCGATTCTTTAATGCAATGACTGTCAATATCCAGTGAAAGGCACCATCACAGTTAATTGGGACAAAGACCTCATCAACCAAATGCCAAGGATGACCTGCGCGTGGACTGAATCCCTTGATGGTGTTAATCAATGTCATCTCCATATCAGCAACCTCATCAGTCTTTGCTGATGCATCTTGTGTGGCAAGCTCGTTGCCAGCGTCAGCATCATAGTAATTCACATATGCCTTATCGATGTACACCTTGAAAAGGCAGTCTGTGATAGTGGATCTCTTGCTTGGAAAATTCTTGTTCTTGTACTTCTTCCTCAAGTAGTACATGATGACATCCAGATGCTGTTCAAATTGCAAACAAATAAAATATATGTTACATCAGCCTACCGTAATCATTAAAACTGAAAGAGGTACAAATTAAATGTTTTATGTATCTAATGTGATTAATGCAGGTAATAAACAATTGCTTCAGATAATGAACAAGATACATATTAATATAATAAGATACATGTTTTGTTATTATGTATCTAATACAAAATGGGGCTAGTCTACCTACTGTCGGATCATGTGCAGAATTTAGGATGCACAAGAGCTCCCCATCTAAGGAT
>NC_061113.1:256605523-256628294 GCF_002878395.1 Capsicum annuum
TTAATAAAAAAATTTAAAATTTTTTCTTACCCCACTCCTACTACCTATTCTGACACCCCCACTCACCTGCCAACCAACCCCTTCACAAAAAAGAATTTAATTTTTTTAATTTATTTTTTTAAAAAGTATTCTAAAATGTATTTTTACGCTTTAACTAAACACTAAAATGTATTTTTTGAAAAAAAAATTCATTCACCAACCAAATACTAGAAAATATTTTTCATCCACCAACCAAACATAAGAAAACAAGTAAGAAATCAACTTGTTTTCCAGGAAAATATTTTCCATGGAAAACATTTTCCTTCATACCAAACATACCCTGACTTATAAACAATTTTGTCGTTCATTTGCTAATTCGGCTGAATGTATGCTAAATGATTCTGATTGAGCTGCAATTGATGATCTTATTAAGTTTTTTAAAAACAATTATATAGCTTAAGGTTGAATTTTTCGGTGCTTAGTATCCTACTGTTTGTAATATTTTAGTATATTTAGCCGATATTTCTGGTTTGCTCAAAGAATTTAAGAATAAAGAAGGTTACAAAGAAGCTGTTAGTGCTATGTTTACTAAATTTATAAAATATTTTGTCCCGATTTCCCCTATTTACTTGGTTGGTGTTATACTAAATCCATGTATGAAATTTACTACTATGTGCCACTTTAGTACTCTTATTTATTCCAATTTAAAGATAAATGTTAACAATGATTTTGAAGATGAAGAACAAGAACGACCAGATTTGTTTACGGCTATGAGTGATCCAAACATTTACTTAGAAAAATTATATAACCATTATGCTGATTTACTTGATGTAGTTGTACCGACAAATATCACTCCAACTGTCGCTCTTCATGCTCCCGAGGAGCCATCATTTTCTAAAAAAGCAGCACATAGCGATTTTTCTGATTACTCTTATGATTTAAATGTTTGGAACATCGTTGATGCAGGAACTTACACAACAACTTCTCGGGAAGAGCTTAAGTATTATCTTCAAACGCCGGTAGAGGATCGTAGACGACGGATCAATGCATTGAATTGGTGGAAGAATAATGAAAGACAATAGCTTGTGCTTTCAAGATTAGCTAGAGATATATTGAATGTTCCAATGTCAACCGTTGCATCGTAGAGCGCTTTTAGTCAGGGACGACAACAGCTTGGGGACAACCGACACTTATTAGGGAGCAATGCCGTTCTAGTTTGCTTCAGAGATTGGATTAAAGAGGAACGAAGAAATCAAGGAATAGAGGTTGAGCCGAAAGACGAACAAAATCTTGAAGAAATTATGACTTCGAGGGAGAACTCAGCACAATCAAGTCCAATGCATGATTTTGCCCCCATTGATTGTAGACACGTGATTTTGACCCTCTCCGAGTTTAATAAATATACTTTTTTTTTGGGTATTAAATATTTATATTTAGTTCGATATTATTTTAACTATCATTTCATTTCTAATAATTTTTTAGCTGAAAATAAATAAATAAATAAATAAAGTTACATTTTTGAATTTTTTATTTTTATTTTATTTTAAAAATAATAATAATTAAAAAAATATTTTCTTTTTAAAACTTTAAATAAATAAGCTAGTCGCTTTAGTATTATTTTAATTATATTTATTTTAAGTTATTTTGTAAACTTTTATTGTATTTTATTACATATAAAAATTAATTAGTTATTATTATATTATTTTTATTATTATTTTATTTATTTATTATTTATTTATTATTATTAATTATCTTCTTTTAAAAAAAGAAAAAAGAAAAAGATTTAAATTTTTTTAAAAAAATCCTATCCTATTTGATATTAACTGCTCCCCCAATATCATCCTATTTAAGGACTCCTCACCCTCAGGCATTCAACGGACGTACTTTGACAAACAGAGACTGAAAAAAAAAAAAGATGAAACAGAGAAAAAAAAGAGACAGAAAGTAGTACATAGAGAAAGAAAACACAGACGACAAATATCAAGCGTGTTCGTTTTGGCTCCCGAGCGAGAATGATAAATAGGCCTGAAAAAGAGAGAAAAAGAAAGGAGAGAAAAGTTAGAGTTTGATTTCGGAGTTCCGTTTGAAGTTTCCGGTGATGGTGTTCTTGCTTCTTGTCTCGGTTTAATTTATCACACAGGTTCTTATCGAATCCGTATTGTTTATTCTATAAGTTTCCTTGGAATTGAAGCATGAATAAAGTTTTTCTCCTAAATTTTTATATTATTTATTATGGGTAGTTTATTATTTATATGTAATTCGCAACTACATCTTTATCTATAATATATTAACATGTGTATTATTTCAAAAAAAATAATTCCAGTTAGATTAATTTTGAAAATTAATATATTATTGTGTGATAAACCGTAATATGTGACTCATACATGCATGCAAACTTGAGGAAAAAAAAAAAGGACGCATAAAATTGAAAGGAAATAATGGAGCAATGACTAAAGTAGAAGGTCTAAGTGCTTTACTTCTATTAAAACTCCTTCACCATTGCAGTAGCTACTAATGAAAAAAAATTATAACAATAATAGCAAATATGTAGTCAGATGGGCTTGTGATTATTGTAGTTTATTTGAAATTCTGGATTAATATATGTATTTGTTGTATTTGAATTTATTTTGTTTATGAGGAGATTGTTAAGTTGAATTGATATTTGAAGTAATTGATTGATAAAAGCAAATTTTTAACTACTTAGAAAATATAGTAACTAAATTTATAGTAACTAAATTTCATGTGAGTTATTTTTATATTTTATTAGTTACACCTATTAATTTTTTTTTTTATGCAAATCATTTACAAGGAAATAGATGATGGAAGGAATAAAGATCTATTAATTTGATTATATATGATAATAATATCATAAAAAATATTCTCCAAACTTTCTTCGTACAAGATAGATGGTCCAGATTATTGGCAAAAATTTTAATTAAACCTTCTTGCTATTTTAATATGAATAAAGGAGTATAGTTTTTTTAAAAAAAATATTCACAGTCTTCACTATTTGATTAAAGTTATATTGAATTTTTTTTTATTATTATTAGATGTTTAACTAATGAGTATTGATTACTATTTAATTAGACGTATGCGTTAGGAAATATTTCAAATTTAAACACTAGTGTTGTGGATTAGCAATAATTTACTTTATGTTTGTAAATTTACTTTTATGAACTCGATTAATTGGGTCGCAAGGTATTAGTCTTAAAACAATCGTTTGAGATTAAACATTTTTTTTCTCATCGGCCATAAATAGGAAACTATTAAGATTTGTTAAAATGCTAGGCAAATTTAGGCGTGTTTAAAATTTTGATTTCATCTAAGAATGCGGTGCACCTAGGCCTAAACATAATTTAGCAAAATAGTTTAAGTCAATAAAAGCGACCGTGCTAGAACCACGAGACTCGAGGGGTGCCTCACACCTTCCCTTCGGTCAACAAAATTCCTTACCCGGTCTTTAGTTTTTGCAGACCAACAAAGAGTCATTTCTTGTGATTAGGGATTCAATAAGGTGACTTGGAACACCATAACTCAATTCCAAGTGGCGACTCTGAAAAAGATAAAAATAATCCCTACTCAATATTGTCACTTTAATTGGAAAAACCCTTCTACCTCGATTCCCTGCGGACGAAAAACGGGTGTGACATTGATTTTGACTATCCTATGCCTGTTTCCGTAAATATTAACATGAATGAGTTGAAAAAAATGATGCAAAATTTATAGAGTTTTCATTCATGTAAATTATAAATTTTGGATCATTTTGCAACAATAACATACAACATTCATTCACTCCTTACTTTATAATTTTTTTCATTTAAATTGAATTTCTAGTTTGAATTAAATACTTAGTTTTAATATATTACTAATTTACTATCAAATTTTATACTAAGTAATAGACAATTAAACATAACAAACATATATACACATAATGAAAAAATAATTTTTTTTTAATATATATTTAATATTTTAACGTATACATATAGTATATATAGTTTGTATGTATATCGTTTCAACTTTCAAGTGATATTTTAAGTAGTATATATGCTACATATATGTGTACATATTTTTTATATATTAAAATAGTATATATTTAATGTGTATATGTTTTTAAAGTAGTATAATATGTAGTGTATATATGACTACATGTTATATGTGTATATATTTTCTAAAGTAGTATGTATATACTATATAGTGTATATATGTTGTATATATATTATTTAAAATAGTACATATATTGTATGGTACGTATACATGTGTATATATTTACAATAGACTCTAAAATAGTATATATACGTATACATATGTATATATTTTTTAAAGTAGTATGTATATAGTGTATATATGTTGTATGTATATTATTTAAAGTAGTACTGTACATATATTCTATGGTACGTATATATGTGTATATATTTTCAATAGACTCTAAAGTAGTATATATTTAACGTATACATGTGTTTATGTTTTCTAAAGTAGTATGTACATGGTGTGTATATGTTGTATGTATATTATTTAAAGTATTACATATATTGTATGGTACGTATATATGTGTATATATTTTCAATAGACTCTAAAGTAGTATATATATTTAACGTATACATGTGTATATGTAATTATGTATTCAAATTTTCAAAGTTAGCATATGTATAGTGTATATATGTTGTATGTATATTATTTAAAGTAGTACATATATTATATCGTACGTATATATGTGTACATATTTTGTATACACTCTAAAATAGTATATATATTTAACGTATAGTCGTATACATATGTATATTTTTTCTAATGTAGTATATATATAGTGTATATATGTTGTGTGTATATTGTTTAACGTATTTAAAATGTATATAAGTGGGTATATATAGTGTATATTGGAAGAAAAACTTTTAACTTTTCTTTTTTAAAAATTTTTGACCAATATTGACCGGATTGGACCGGTAAATCCTTAATGGGCCGATCCCGGTTTATAGTTTGGAAAACTACTGGTGGACCCGAAACCGGTCCACAAACCGGTAAAACAAGGGCCGGAGCCGGCCCCGTTGACAGACATAGCAACGGAAGGGGATGGCTATATATAAGGTACAAAAATTGCTTATAGCCAATAGGAGAGTGCCATCTGCATCCCATACACTATAGCCAATAGTCATGGAGCACTTGTCATTTACCCGTTGGAGGGTGCCACCTCCTTTTTCATATTGAAACTAATATTACACTACACATTTATTTTGAAAAGAAAAAATTACATATTTTTCTTTTCAAGTGAGCTGGTCGGTCTTTAATTTTTTTCCTTTTGACAATTGAATATATGTCTAGCGAAAAATAAGTCTTGTAGAAATGAAAATCACCCTTGTTATAATTTGTAGAATATTAACATATATCTCGCAAAAAGTTATTTATTTTGAGTATCATAAATCAAAGACCAATTACAAAATAGGGACAAAATTGCTAATGACCCTTTGCAAAAGAGACCAACGTCAAAACACAAGGTCCACAAAACTGAGCACCTGAAAATAACAAACAAATTTCTAATTCGACAGCACCCGATTGCAAACTTTTATTGGGCCAAATCCATAATTAGGTGGGTTGGGAACATGAGTAAGCCTATTGTAAGAGAAGCCCACTTTCATGATGAATGGATCAGGCCCAATGTCAATTACATGATGATGATTTCTGAGAGCCAAAGCCCATAAAACTAAAATCATTGGGCTCAAGCCTATATATATGTGCCATGTGTCCTATTAGACCCTTGCTGCTTCAATGAACCTTGGAGAAATATAGTAGGCTTTTTTTTGCTAAATACTATAGTCAAATACCAAAAATATATCCTAAACTACATAATTACGAAGAATGTTTATTGTATATCAGAAAATAAAGGATACAGATTTGACCTCATTGAATTAAAATCTCTCAAGATGGACAAGTCCATTTTGACCTAGTATAAATTAAGCAACGTTTTTTTCAGGGAACATAAGTTTTAACTGGAGAAGAAAATGATCACCTTGGATTGTGGTTCTGTCTCTAATTTTTTCCCTTCTTTTGACGGACAAAAGAGAAAGAAAACACATAGCATAATGAACAACATGCGTTTGAAATAACTCCACTGCTGCGTTATGTTTCTTTTTATTTTCCTAGAAGTCAGAATTTTAATTCAAATCCGTTTGAAAAATGCTAAAAACAAAATAAAATAATGAATTACTTTTTTTTTAACTTACTCGAACTATATGAGATTATATGTAGGTTGGTTTACCTTCAAGATCTTACATTGACTACAACCTCAAGCATGCATGTCGTCAAACAACTAAACTTGTATTAATTAAAGGACAAATTAAACACCTCGTTGTGGCAGAAACTACTACAACCGGGAAACATGCTTGTGGTAATCGTCAAACAACTAAACGTGTATTTAAAGGAAGGAAAAAAATAGTCATCAAACAAATTAAAATAAATTTGAGTATAGATGTAGTTGGCTTTTAAATTAAAAGACAACCTTGCTACTGGCTAAAGAATCAGTTCTGACTCATGAAAATCTTAACAAAAAGGATATGTTTTATGTGGAGAGCAAGCTGAAACAATATTAACCATCTTTTTTTGCATTGTAAGTGGATAGAATAACTGAAGAATGTTTATATGCTTGCATTGTAAGTGGACATACAGAATAACTGGAGAATGTTTATATGCTTAAAAGAAATCAAATAGGTGAAACTGGGAGTATTAGAGGTCTTCTAAGCAATTGGAATAGGGATGACAATGCTATCAAAAAGGAGGAGAAATGGAAGAGGACTGTCCCGACATGTATTTGGTGGACAATATGGAGAGAAAGGAACAATAAGATTGTGCAGAACAAGTGAACAACTCTTCATTAGAAGATCAAAATGAACTATTTAAGCCTTTTCTATTTTTGTTGTAAACGTGATGTTTTAGCTCAAATAGAGTGCATATTTGATCTATTAAATTACTTGTAGCCGCAACAGTTAATTTGAAAATCCAATAAGTTTTGGGAAAGAGCAATGTCTCTGGTTGTAGTATACCTATATTGATAACTCTCATTAATATTATATAAGTATGATATTTTTATAATACTCAGAATTCTAATTCATCGTATTATGATATCTTGAGCAATGGACACACCACAAGGACATTTAACTTGATCACTTATTGTAGACTAAAAACAAATTATACTGATTTGTTTCATTTTCATTAGTAACTAATCAAAGTCATAATAACTTATTTTTCCTTTTTAGATTATTTTACAATTTTGATGAATCTTACTCTAATGAAGATAGGTTATTGTACACCTTCAACCTTATGTTGCAAAACCTGAGTGGTAGGGGTAATCTCTCCTTTCCTAATTTCCTTTGTTATTTTTTTTTTTTCATACATTAATAATTTTCTTTTGTAATTTGAATATGCAACTGATTTAGTGTATCAGTGAGGATCGTTGATATCAGAGATTGTCAATGCACAAACAATACTCCCTCCGTTTAAAAAAGAATAACCTACTTTCTTTTTTAGTTCGTTTAAAAAACGAATGACCCTTTTACTTTTTTAGCAACATTTTAATTTGAACTTTCCACGTGGCATGTTTAAGGCCACAAGATTGAAAGGCATTTTGGTACATTTGACATATTTTTAATTTAACACCGCAAGATTCAAAAGTCTCCTTTATTTTCTTAAACTTCGTGTTAAGTCAAACTAGGTTATTCCTTTTGAAACAGAAGGAAGTACTTTATCGGTCAGAGTCCAAATGCAATTTTATATATTTGATTATTTGTACAATTTATTAGGTAGTTTTTGACTAATTTATAAGATGGCAATCATATATTCACTTGTATTTCTCAGTAGTAGTTGGGAACATCATGTAAGTTGATGATATAATTAACACTCGAGAAAATCCATTTCTTTCTATCTAAAAATGATACTCCATATTCAATGTGGTGAGATACTATATCTTTGAGTAACCGTAGATTTTTGCACTCATCACCTCTGTCTTATGACTTTTATTATTTTCAATCCATCATATTTGACTCATTCTTCATAATTAAACGAAGTACACATTTTTTTTGTGCATCATGACTTTGGAATTTTTGATTTTGCTCGAGCTAGGAAACTATTTTTGGAAAGCTACGGGCAAGTCGGCCACTTTATTCGTTTTGACCTACCCATATTTATAACTTGATCAATCCATTTGCCAGCACAAATTCAGTTACTTAAAAGATAATTGTTGTGTAACTCTATTTAATAGTAATAGTTTTGATTCGTAAATCTTGAAAAGTTTCAGTTTGATAGTATATGCTGTTTTGCATTATTAATTGATCAATCTTAAACCACATAAACCAACCACAAAGAGACACGTAAGTGGCCTAATGTCACATCACCCGTTCGTATCAATTGTGTAAAACTAACCAAATCATCATCTCTAGCTGTTCTTTTTTCGGATTTTAGAAGAAAAAAAAACAAGTTTTCAATTGTTAGCAGACAGTAAAACATGGTGTTTAAGTTTTATTCTTTTCTTTTCAAACCAAATCCAAGTCCATTATGACCCTATGAAGAACAATTTAATTATTTATATGTACTTACAGTGTAGGACTACAAGAAGAGGACCGCACAAACCAAAGTTAAAATAATATGGCAATATTTTGGGGCTTGTTGGATGTGCATAGCATGTGTTAATCAACATGCATTCTCACCTTACTAACTCATTTAATTCTAGTAAATTTATATAGCTTGATGTAAACATAGATTAGGTATTACTGAAAAACCTTAATTAAATCTATTGTCGTAACTTGCAATAACTACTTGTCTACATCACTTTATTTTTTTGTGAGTGATTCCATATTAGCCATTCTTTTGTGCAGTCCCACAGGTTCTACTCCTCGGCCATAACCTAAAAAGTTAGACATGACACCAAAAAGAAAAGGAAATCCTATTTATATTATATAATAATAGTAATAATAATAAAGCTAATTAAGAAAATGAATATCGCTTTTAAGTGACAACGAAAGTCAAGATATTAGATTAAGTTTTCTCTTCCCAGCTCTCAATTAATGTCAGAGTTTCAAATCTGCACAGTTCACTATGCACGTGCACACATGTTAATGGCCTTGACAAATGACAACGACATGCTCTTTGGTTCATCTACGATTCAAAATTCGATGAATAATAAATTTATTTTCTATTTGTCTCGACTCAAATGCTAGATTTGTGCGTCTGCAACAAAATTCATAAACTTGCACATAACGTATTATGTTCATACCATGAGATAGAAGTCCAGGAGTGTGGTCTTGCTTTCTACTCATAGCTCTTCCTTTGATGATTAATAATTGATTAAATAAATCCAAATTTGGAGTAATAAAGTCATCAAATAAATTAAGTGTACGAATCAGCCATCACGATTTTATGTAGAATCACTAGACATATTCTAATAATTCTTTAACTTTTGCTTTCTCATATTCTATTGTATATAAAGTTTCAAGATCATGAGGATCACTTGAACGACATTATTTTACTAGGAATTATATAGACTATGGTCAGCTTTATAATTAATTACAAGGAAGACTGCATTATAGCAAGACAACATGAGTAGATATGTGGGCCTTGAAGAGTTAATAAAAAATTCCAGCAAAGTTGAGATGATGCAACTTGATTAAAAATTGTGTTCCTCCGACTGTCTGCCAGAGACTTTAATGGAGAAATAAAATATGACAAAATTAAAGATTGGAACTATTTTTTTTTTACTTATCTGTCTATTGGTTCCTTGGAGTACCAAAAACTCCAAAAAAACTAAACTCTATTATAATGCCTGGCTGAACTGGAAGTTATCTGTTGAAGCTTCATAAAGGGGACATATTATCTGTCTTGCACACCATGAAAGTGATAGAGATGAATGTACTTGAATATTCTTTATCAGCTAAAACAAGGGGTAGCCCGGTACACTTAGCTCCCACTATGCGGTAGATCATGGTAAGGGTCGGACCTTAAGGTTCTCCATTGTACGCAACCTTATCTCCCGTTCAATTATCAATTACGCCAAGGCTCCCGGGCCCTTCAATGTTCTTTATCGGCTACTATTTATTTGTATTTCAGCAGCATATTAAGGTAAAATCTAGTCCTATTTTCTTGATTGCCAGGGCTTTCTCTTACCTAATTAAAGAAGAACCTATTTAGTTTAATTGTCTTGTCAAATGTATAAGCAACTTAGGCCTGATTGGACAATATTTTGTTAAAGTTGAAAAACAAACTTCTGGAGTTGAAGCTAAAAAAAAAAAGAGCATTGACCAATTTCAATAGATTAGAAGGCTTTTTCCTCAAATTATTTCACTTTAAGTATTACTCAAACAAGACATTTATCTTTTAATATATATCTATTCCAAGTTGAAGTTAATATAATGTAGACAAAACTGTAAAACAAATTATTTTCATTGATCTTATGCACTTTCAGATTTGATTGTTGAACATTAAGATCAGAAAGCAGTTTCCACCTTTAATTTCATTGTTGATTTGATGATTATTAGCAGAGGATGCAAGAGAAAAACAAAAACAAAAATCAAAAATCAAACACTTAAAAATAAAATCTTCTGAATATACTATATATTTATATCTTGTTTGAGTTACAAGAAAGATTCTTCTTTAGTTGGAATTCATCAAATTTTTTACATCAAATTATCCACAGATATTCAAGCACAAACCACAAATAATTTTTTTTTAACTATAACCATCCCATCTGCTACATAAATTCAACTCACCTTAATTTAATATTCTTTTGGACGAATAAGATGATCCCTAGGAGGACTCAGAAACAACCTCGCCGCCATCCACTTCTCTCCGGTGGAAATTCCGGTGGCATCCACAAGCAGCACAAGTTAGGGCTGCTGTGGTTCCTTCTTCTCCACTAGCCATGAATTCCCGGCAGCCATCGACGGCGTAGCCTCCGATATTTGCCGCATGGTTCCTCTGACATTCAACGTATCGTATGTTCCTAGTAGATGATGTAGTACTTGTGTTCCTTCTCACAACTACTTGCCTCCTTTTCATCATTCTTGGATTAACAAGAAAACCCCTAAATAGTGATCTTGTCAACTTATTTTGGTCACAAGACTTTATTTTTGGTCTACTGAACTTAAACCTAACCCTAGCTTGTCTATATATAGTAGTAGTAGCAGCCTTGCTATGTTCAAATTGGAAGGAAAAAGAAAGAAAAAAGGGAAGGAATTTTGAGAATTGGGGTGGGGGTATATGGCTGCAGGATAGACAGTGGCCTTTTTCAATGATTGTTTCAATACTCTTTTTGGTCCAAAAATTAGGCAAGATTCTCTTTATCACAACACATACTACAAATTTCACCTCACCAGTTAAAAGGTGCCACATCGTGTAAACTTAGGCTTAGATTTTTAATTCTTCTTTTCTACTCGTATCTCCAAGTTTACTTTTTGAAATTTGGGACGAGATTGGTTTGTCTTATAAAGTTGGACATAATGTTGGAAGGGGGGCCAACTAGAACGGGTCAAAAGAAAAGGATTAACAGTGTTTTAGAATGCAAAGGGTACTTTAGAAGAATCCACATTCCACAGTAAAGTTTGAGTGAACAATAAAAGCCTTTAAGAAGGCATGATACAATTACAATCTCACATTACAGAGGCATTGAGGTTAAGTTTGAGTGAACAATAAAAGCCTTTAAGGCATGATACAATTACAATCTCACATTACAGAGGCATTGAGGTTTGAATATGATGTAGCTCAAAAGACAAATCTATAAGGCTTCTTGGATGAAAGCGAATCATATATGCTACGTTGGAACCTTGACATGTGTTATTTCATCGAAGGCTATATCAAAATTAGCTTGCTCCTTAGCTTTACGTATGAAGAGTATTTATCTATTCAATCTCCCCGACGACAGTTACAAACTCTTGCTCGTCGATCTAAGTTGGAGTAATATAATCCCTTGAAGATCCTTAATTTTTCTATATTTCATTTATGATATCAAAGACAATAAGATAACTAGGGTGCTAAAAGAGAATTAAAAAGGTTGCTTGTTTAAAGAATCAAACTATCCATGTCTTTCTTTTTTTTTTTTTTTTTTTAAAAAGAATATTTTATGACCGGGGATATCTTATTGTTATATGTTCAATACCACCCAATTCCTTAGCAGATCCTAAAACTCCTTCAGCCTTCAGTACAGAGGAGAGGCAAACTTTAGCAAGGACATTGAGTCATGGAGGTTGACAAACTTGTATAAAAGGAATAAATATGACATTTTAATTACGTGAATCTCAAGTCGAAATGAGAGAGAAAGTAAAAAAGCGTTCTAAGAGATAACATGTACCGTTTAACTAAGATCTATGATAACATAGTCCAAAGGACAAATCCGTCGAGTCTGTTGGACGTACAATACGTTCGAGCTTCGAGGAATTACAAGGGCAGCCAGAAGCATATCCATAATATAGTACTTACTATGTACTATTGGGCTATTTTCAATCTTCTTCTTTTTCTAATTAATCAACAAATTAGTAATCCTTTTTTAAAATAGTAATGCCTACGTGTTAGACGTTTAATGATGGAAATCTCGGAATGAGGGTTGGAAATGATCGTTCAACTGCCTTAATTAGAAGAGAAAGATGGCGATTTTTGTGCTAATTTCTTCGTCCTTAAGCTGATGGGAATTGTTTGCTTTATTGGCAAGAGGAAAAAAGTGATTGATTTAAGTGCTAATTCCACAATCTGTGGGTCCTTAATGATGTTTAAAAATCAGGTTACTATTTGCACTGTGTCAACAACTCTTCTAATTTTCTAGTACCCTCCATAATGGCAAATTAACTAAACTCAATTTTCAATTATTATTTTTTAAATAATCATAGTGTTCGGATCAACTTATCGTGTAATTTGAACTAAAACAGATATGGAAAGAAATCACTAAGTATTGTTATCTTTAGTGAAATTTGAACCTGTAAATTTAAAATTTCAAAATTCTTTTACATGGTTAATTGACGTAAACACTTGCATCATTTCATTTAAATCTTTTTTTTTTTAATTACATAAAATAATTTAATTTAAGCTTTCTCAACTTGGGAGATCGAAGACACTTCATTCTTTATTCGGGATTTCTTTTACGGGGAGCACTAGTTGTAACACGCTATCACTTAAAACTTTCCAGCTAAAAATATCACATGCTTTGGATGGATGTTTTCTAGTTTCTCCGTCAGGTGAATCTATTTTATTTTTAATTCATTTTAAACAAAAAAGATGACCTCTTTCTAAGTTTTAAATTCAAATTTCTTATTTTTTTGAATGAAATTTTTTTATTGCCACAAAGATTAGAGTTATGACATGCAATTTAAGGCTGTAAATTTCAAAAGTGTTGCAACCTCATTAATAATGTTATATTCAAGCCCACAAGTCCCAAAAATCTTCCCTTTTTTTTCTATCCTTAAATTATGTATCTAGCAACGATGGGGCTGGAATTTTAATTACAGGTTTTACTAAGCCCAATTTCTTTCTCCAAACCACATATATTTGTGTAATGAAACCTACTTAATATGTATAACTAATTTAGCTTATGCCTATCATTCAAAATTTTGAAAACCCCACTTACAATATCCAATCAAATAAACTCACATAAATTAAAATGGGGGAATTACTTTATATTGTTTGATACCGCAACCTTTGGTACTTGCTAGCTCGTTAAATATAAGGTTTTACACAGACAATATCATTATTTTAATGGTTATTATGAAAGAATTGAAAGAAAGAAAAAACAATATAATGGAAATTAAGCTGGAAAGATGGAGCTTTGAAGGAGGAACAAATTGTTTATAAAATTGTGATTGGAAAGCAATGAGAGGTGAAGAAATATTCAAATATTATATGAATAATGGATCGACAAGTAGAAATGAGAAGAATCTCCACCATAGAGGCTACTTATTAAATAGTAGACATTGACAAAAATTAAAGAGAAACACACATTTTCAAGAAGCACGTGCCTTTATATTAAGATAATATTCGACCAAGTGTATTGTTTACACAACAGATCAGGGCCACTAGCTAGGAGATCATTCAAGAAAAAATAATCATAATGGAGAAGTCCCACCAGAATCATTTCATATAAATATTTTTAAAAACAGTACTGTATATATATATCTTAATAGGGTAAGTCATAGAATTAAACAACTGGAGTATTATTGAAACTAACAGGTCTCGAGAACACCATAAATAAGGGCAGCAGGTTGAGTAAAATCCGGGAGCTTTTTTCCAGAAAAGCTAAACAAAAGGGGGCTTCCACCTAATTACAGAAGCAAAGCAACACAGTGGGTATAATGGCACTATGATTGGTTCTCATAATGAGGGATTGAGGGGGGTGGATTACATGTGATTATAACATCTGACCCAAAAGGTTGTCTGTTGGACAGGGTCAAATCTTACTAGCATTGCCAAAATATTTCAATGTAAGTTTCTTAACTGAAATTAAATTAGTAAAAATATTTTAAATTACAAAATATTTTCTTTTGAATCTTGTATGTACATATAAGTGATTAAGAAGCTATCTCTAGGTTTGAACATTAAATGACTAAAATTACTTGTTTTTATAATTTATTTATTTTAAAATTCAATAAAGATATAATTCATATAAAAAATAATTCAAAATTTTAAAAGAATTATAAGTTCAATAAGATAAAATCATTATTTGACTTAAAATAACAAAATATTTACGTTCGCTAGTTTTGTTGAAGATGATTCATAGTATTGGTAGTCATAGATGATGCTAGTGGCTAAAATGGTAGTGGTGATTTTGATGGCGAAATTGGTTGATTTTAGTAGTTAGCAGTGTTGGTGGTGATGACTGAAGAATGCGTGGTGGTTGATGACAATGTTGGTGGTAGATGATGATGGTGTTGATTGTGATGGTGAAGGTGGTTTGTAGTAGAGATTGACCGCAGTAGCAGCAATGGCAGCAGAGGTGCCATACAAGGGCGGATTTTGGGGGTTACATTGGGTTCCCAGAAACCCATTAACTTTCATGTGAATCTTCTATTTATATTAAGAAATCTAGTAAATATATACATATTTTTAAGTTGGGAACCCACAATGAATTGTGCTATTGATCTAGTGGCAAGGAAGGTGTCCGTTGGAGCACTAGTGCCCTCTTGGTTGTGGGTTGTAACCCTATCAGTCACTTTTTTTTGAATTTTTATTTTGCCCAACGAACCCACAAATTTAAAATTCTAGATCCGACTCTGGTTTCATAGTGGTAGTAGATGTAACAGTTGTGGTGGTGATACTGGTCGTGTATATAATTACTCTATAATAAGGGAGGTAGTAGGTATGGTAACAACTAGCAATAGTAGTTAGTATCGATGATTGTTGCCACTGTTGGTTCTGATAGCAGAGGTGGTTGATGGTGATGATTGGTGGTTGGAGTAGTAGTGGTTGACATTGGTGGAGGTGATTATGATAAACTGATGATTGAAGCGATAAGTGGTTTTAGCCGGTGGTTGTGGATAATGCGATGGTGCAAATTATTCATACAAAAACATCACTTAATGTTTTAAGACTTTGTTTAAGATATTGATGATTAAGACTCTATTCAAACTAAATAAGTGCTTAAATTTTAATATAAATAAATACAATTAATGACCTAAAGCCTGAACATAGATTCAGACATTCATCAAACATAAAAAAATGAGGCCTTAGTGTGTTACTGATACGGGGGGAAATCATTTTTAAAAAAATTTCATGCTTGATTGGTTAGAATATTTTTGAAAACATTTTTTCTAGTGAAATAATTTTTTTTTAGAAAAAAGAAAATAACTTCCCTAGTGAGAATAAGAAGACAAATCTCACCAATGACGGCATTTCAAATTCATTATTTCCTCCCACCTCCAAACTCCTTCACCCCTAGCTACCCCTATACCTATAATAAATTCCTAGATTATGTATAATTATTCTAGGGATAATATTTTTTTGTCAAACATCTTATTAAAATAAAGTTTCTAAAAAGATCTCTTTTTTCCAAAAGAAAAAATCGAAAATATTTTTCCTTGATTCCAAGCACCTCATTATAGTAAAGATATGCATAATGAAACACCACACTCTTTGTATGTTGAGTCTCAAAAGAGAATGTTGGTGACATTTAAATTGAAAAGCAAGTATTATTTACTACAACTGTGAGGATTAATCATATATAGTTCAACTATTATTACAATGATTATCAATACTTTTATTTTATTTTATTAGAATAAGAATATAAACCTGATGATGACAAAGTTATAACAAAGGATGTTACACTTACAATGGTTCACTTTGCATAGATCATAATCTTCATTAGTGGCGGAGCCACACAGAAGTAAAGGTGTTCATGTGATACTTATTTAAAATTTACTTATTAAATATGTATATTGTAAATTAGAAATAATAAATTGTGTAATAAATATAAAGGTTAAATTCTCTTGGCTTTGAAACAAAAGTTTGATATAGTTTCAAATTGGAGTTCAACGTCTAGATGATCACTTAATTATGGTCAATTCACCTTCATATTCACTCAACTTTATTTTATCTTTTAAAAGTCATTTAATTTTATCTAATTAATTTTAACGGTTATTTTACTCGAAATTACAATTTTTAAACTTATTTAATGATGTGACAACTTTAATTTTTTTTTTTAAAAAAATAAAATTTATTTAGGAATCTATCCACCTTAGACTCGATTTACCCATGCATAAATTCTATGTTAAAAAGTTCAAATTACTATTTTTCTGTTAGGAAAAAAATCACCACTTTCTTGTGGAATTCAATATCATGTCCCTCTGTTTGTTTTCTAGTGTTTTCATTGGTTTATCCCCAAGCTTTTATAGTGCAATGAAGAATCATGCCTAGTTTTTTCCTTTCCTTCCATCTTCTTATAATAATATATATAAACCAGTGGAAAGATGACCCCCCAAAAAGTTCATAATCATATAGTAAAAGTTTTTGAACGTCATTTCGTTAATAATAATAATAATAATAATAATAATAATAATAATAATAATAATAATAAATAAATAAATAAATAAATAAATAAAATAAAGGCAAATCTAATACTTTTAGTTTATGGTTTATAAATCACAATTGGTTTTGCTTATTAATTAGTTTTTGGATAAATTATTTAGAGATATTAAATAAATTTTTAATATAAATATAAAATTTGAGCCAAGACTGCTAGATTTGGGAGTAAATCACAATAAAGTCTACATATATAATTATATTTTATATTTTTATACAAAGGGTGTTAATTTCCTTCACTTCCTTGCATGTTTATTTTTCAAAAAACTCAATCTTCTTAGTGAAATTTTGACTTCATCACTGCCACCAAGTATAAGCACACAACTATATGAAAATTAATTGTAAAAATATTTGGCATGTAAATTTATAATTAAGGTTAACATCTTAGTAGAATCTTTAGCATTTTTATACTTTAAAAGCGATGAATAATAACATCGTTCCACATTATTATTTTAAAAAGTAATACTTTAGTACAAATTAGACTTAAATTGTAACACAAATTGGATATTTTGATTTATTTACACAAACTAATGAACAAAACTCTGACAAGAAAAACTATTTTAAGTTTCATTGGTCAATAGATCACCTTTTTAGTCTCAAATAAGAAGAGGGCATTACATTAGAAAATTAAACAAACTCGAGACTAGTGAGAGAGAAGAAAATGGCTAAAGCATTTATAGAAAAAGAATATTAAGAGGAAACAAAAGAAGGAATTTAGTTCCATTACCAATAAAAAGGAAAGATAAATTAAAGAAGGAAAAGAGGGAAACGAAAACAAAAGCGACGGGAAAGGAAAGTAAAAATGGAAAAGAGAGTGAAAAATAAGGGAAAAAATTACTTCAAGATTATTTTAAAGGTATTTCCATCTATTGTCTATATAAATACATAGGTTTTGAACGAAGCAATGGGAGCTCAAGCACCCACTCGGACCAATATAGGTTCGCCCCTCCCCCTTAATCTTTTGGCTTTGAAAAACAATACGCTGTCACCTTTTAAATGGGACAATAAACCCTTGATTTTAAATCTAAGACTAGGGCGATTTAAGTCGAATTGTTTGTGTTACATGTACTTCAATCACAAATTTTACTTGTTGATATTGGGTTATCAAATCAATGATTGGTCTGGTGTGCAAATTAAAATTTCATAATTAACGACTTATTGATGCAGAATCGAATTATTCAATTTTCTTATTGAAAGATGATTATCCCGTTAGAATTATCATGGTTATGTTTTTATCCTTAGGTACATAAAATTTGTATTGTAAACACTAAAGCTAAAGCCCCAACCCCAATTCTCTAAATATTGTTCATTGATTATTACATCAAGCACAACCCAGTGAAAAATCTGAAGTGCTTGATTTCATTTTGTAAAAGCAATTTTTTTATTTTTTTTTCGACCACACATAGTAAAACCTTTTTGATTTCAACTATTTTGTTTTGTTTAGAATAAAAGAATATGAAAATATTGTGTCATACTTGATAAAGATCCATGCCTTAAATTAGCATCTCTCTTTGGTTCCTTCTGGGGCTTCATAATGGAAGTTGCACTCAAAATCACCGTGGAGTTGAACTAAATCCATGTGATTTTAATTATCATTGTCTTTTATATTTAACCGATATAAGATATAACCATTCAATGATTGTCAATAACCTGATATCTTATTGATTGACTAGCGGTTCGTTCATTTAAAAGATAATAACCCGTAAATCGAATCAATAAGCATAATTATTCACGCAATTCATTGCCTAGTTAAGATGAATTGGCAAATTAATGTTCTTTTAAATGATCATACATAGAGATGAAACGTGTAAATTATGCATCTGGTAGAAGTGTGTTATTGGTTGAAAGGGTTGATATGAACTTGGAAGAGAAGATTAGACATTTTGTTTCTCACCAACCGTACCCTATATAGATAGGTAGACCGTCTATAGTAGTACAATATAACCTATGACTGGATTTCTTATATTATGCCATCAAAATCATATAATACTCTTAAGTCTTATCTTACCAATAAAATTATCTTTTCTTTCCTTATCGCAAGTGGGATGATGTTTTCATTGACTTAGAATAATATAATCATAAAAGTCAAAATAGAGATCAGACATGTAACGTAACCAAAATGTTCTATCCTTTTTATTCTCTTAGTGACTCAAACTTAATTATATCCTTAGAATTGAAAGTGAGGGGTGTTTACCGGCCATCTGAGCACTCCCTCAATCTCAATTGATAGGATGCACTTTGATCGAATTTATAGTTTGAGAAACAAATTCAAACTTTTATCCTAAATAAGTGATAATAAATATTTATATTTTATTAAAGGTGAAATAAACAATTTAAGATTATTTATCTAAAATAGATAAATGTATCATTTTTTTGACAGACTTTGTAGAAAAATATATCCCACAAATTAAGTTGAGAGTAAAAATTAGAAAAATTCTAAGTGAACGAATGCTCAGCCATGTTATCTTCACGTGCTCTCTTTCGTCTCATGTGAAATAGCATTGCTAGGAGTTACTCCCTTGTTTTGGAATAAGTGAATTGTTTGAGTATTTATTGGTATTTCAAAATAAGTGAATCATTAATTTTTTTTTAAAATTTACCCTTATGATTTGACAACCAATTAACTTTTGAAAATGTATTATAAGGTTAGCTTTTTCTTTTTTAGGGGTAAAAATCAAAAGTTGTATTAAATTTATGTCTTTAATGTTTTTTTCTTAATCTGTGTGCCAAAATTCAACAATTCATTTATTATGAAACGGGGGGAGTATCAAGGAATGCATTAGTACCCAATCCGCGCCAAGCGAAAAGGGAAGGAAGGGATAAATTCATAGCAAAGTGATGACTTTTTTTTTTTATATAATTTATTTATGGGTAAACAATATAAATCACACTACTATATAAGTTAATTACTTTAATTTCTATTCTATAAGTTTTCAATATTATATAATGTTTTATTAAATAGTGAGCCAGATACATTGTGTATGTCATTGCGATACATGGTTAGTCGCAATACACTATAAACAAATAACCCTTCAGGCACATGATTAAGCTTCAAATACATCGTATGTATTTAGATTTGGTCGTTTGTATCCACATATATTTGAAGGATTATAATATGTATCCGCTTGTATCTGGAGGTTAACATGTATTCACGTATTTGGAGTTATTGTGGAATATTATGTAATTAATTTTAAGTAGTGAAAGAATAAGTAAATATGTAGTAAGAATGTATAGCTACTTTTATTGTTAAGCCTCTTTGTAGTGGCGGTCTGAAGTTTCATTCTGCCATAGTAGATGTTGTGATATATATACACACACTGGTGTTTGACGTTTAAATATAGTAATATTGAAAGAGTGTGAAAGTAAGACAAACATTAGTACCCTGTCTCCGTGAAGTCGTGATCATAACTGATGTGCACCATTAAGTATTAGTTTTTTTTTCTTTGAATATTCATATTTGAAATTTATTATTTGCACTATATTAATGATGATTAATCTAAATATATATTTAGATTATACATAATGTATTTCTTACAAAATATTATTATGCAATATTTGAGAATAACTGTTATAGAGAGGTAATTTATAAAGAATGTACTAGTATAATGAGTTTTATTGTTCTTATAGGTAAAGTAATATTATAAAAAAAAGTAAAATATAACATGAAAAATCAATTCTGGAGAAAATTAGGTTGTTAGAACTCAATTCTGGAGAAAATTAGATCGTTAGAACGAGGTTTGACTGTACTCCCTCTAGTGTCAAATATTAGTATATTAAATTTGTCGAAAGGAATTATAAATTTAAAAAGTAAAACAAATTTATTATTAGTACTTTTTACCTTCGAAATTTATCCACGAGGCTCCAAAGTTCAATCAATGAAGTGTTAATTAATTTACAAGTTTTAAGGGGGGGACAAATAAAATTTAGAAAAATATTCCAAGTTATGAGTCTAAATATGTGTGGTAATCTTTAAAGACAAATGATCTCATGAATAGGAGTTAATCAATCAAATTGGAAGCATATACTCCCTCCACTCCGTGTGATATTAGTTGTTCCCTATAGACTTGACACGCTCACTAAGAAAAATATTTATTAGAGATTTATTTTACCAAATTAGTTTTATTATTAATTATGCTTTGAAAATATAAATTTGTGTATATACAACTTGTTTAGTTATTTAATGATAAGAATATTATTAGAAGAACATATTAAAATTCTCTTGATTTAATCAATGGAACAACTAAATTGAAATAAAGATTTTTAAAATGGAGGTCAACTAAACTGGGGAGGAGTAATTTAAAAATGAGAAGTGTTAAATGACCACAATTTTTTTGCCCAAATTTGACCACAATTGTGAAAAGACTTTCATAGCCTTGTTTTAAATTTTACCATATTTTCTCAAATAAATTCCCTTCAAATCTTCTTAATATATATAGTAACTTTTTTCTATTCCCTAAACATATTGAACAACTAAAATTGATTTATACAAGAACAATTAATGAATTTAAGGTACATTTGTTATTTATTAAAAGTATATAAATAAATATATATTTTTAACTAATTTTAAAAATAATTAATATATATTATTCAATAAATTTTCACGTAACTTAATTAAATATAATGCAAAAGACAAGAAAATATGAGTCTATAATCTCATTAAACAATGTAATTCTATTTTAATTCAAAAATTAAAATAGTAATGCAGTTAATCAGTTTTGCTGAATGAATAAAAAATTAAGCAAATAAAAAATAAAAATACGAGCAATTACATAACATTACAAGAAGTAAATATCGAGACATAAAAAAAAGGAAATGGATGATATCAAGTTAGTTAAAAAGTAAATTTCATCTGAATTTTGCTAAATCATATCGAAAATATAACATAGATTCAAAATAAATTAATTACATTAGTGTAACCGCACGTGTCTTGCACATGTAACATTTATTTATTTAAAGTTAAATAGTTTTATCTATTGTGGAATTTTTAATAAAGTGTAAAAAATTTAATCATTTTTAAAAGATACTTCATACTTTAATATAATAATATAAATATAAATATATATTTTAGTATAGGCACATAGATATTTTACCATCCAAAGTTTCAAATGATTGATACACCATCACTTTTGCGTTTTTCACGTAGTAGCTCTTCCCTTGTTGTCAAAGGGTAAAAGAAACGCATCAATTTGAACCATATTTGTCGTACGATTATTTTTCTTTTTTTTTTTTCTATATTTAAAATCTTTCCTTATTTTTAAAGTCAAATCTTTACTAATAATTGATTATATTCTTATTGCGTACATAAAAATATTTAAAATTTTGGTACTTCTTAAATTTTTCTTATTCTAACGCTTTTATATTTATTTCTAAATTTTTCAAATCTTTTAAAAATTAAATTTAGTTGATTTCTAATTCTTAAACTAATATTAGTTGTCATTAATTATGATGACTTCTATATAAGGAAATATTTTATCATAAATATATTTAATTAATTTTCAACTCTTAAATATTAGGAAAAACAATGAAAAGATGATTTTGTCAAAAGCAAAGACTTTTAATGAAGGACAAAAAATTCAAACAATATTTATAAGACACTTCACACTTTTAATATATTATAAATATAGATTCAGGATTACATTATAAACATCTCTAACGTTTTACTTCTTAACACAACTTGTTGGGTGTACACAATATTATACTTGCTTTCTTTAATATGATTTCTTTATAATAATTTTAATTTAATATTATTAATATTGAAGAA
>NC_061113.1:256631294-256658888 GCF_002878395.1 Capsicum annuum
TTTAATTTAATATTATTAATATTGAAGAAAATGTATTTGATTATTTTCTGCACCAATATATGTAGTTGAATAGTAAATTTTGTAAACACCTTTTAAACAAATAAATAAAATAATTTTTGTGTACTAAATTTTAAAGATAGAATATTTTATGTCATAAATATATTATATTTTAAATTTAAATGATGTTTACGTTTTAAAATAATTGAAACCAATTTTTTATGAGATAGAATCAATGTTAGGTAATAGCAGATAAATTTTACCTATCTTTGATTTCAGTTATTCAATTTTTCAATTCTTTTAATTTTCACCTACAACATGCTTAGTGTAGTTTCACAGTTTTTCATACCTCGATTATTTTTTAAAAAATTATGAAAATAAAAATGAGAATTAATTACTCATCGAAAATTTTGGTTCAATTTCATAATATTTTTTTTTAAAAAAAAGACATAAGAGGAATAAAAGTGGTATAGAAAAATTACACATATTAATCATTAACTGCTTGAAAGAGAATTCTACTCTTATTCTTTATCAGTAAAAAGATGTTCTCGCATAAGTATAACTTGACGTGTCTCTGTCATAGTAAAATTACAGCAACATTACTAACATTTTAGGTACAATATATTACACCAAGCAATGTAGACACCTAATTTTGTCCCTCCCGAAGATCAATTTTACTTTTTTTTTATTTTATTTATTTATTTATTCTCGGCTTACCATGTACCTTACCCCATTTAATTATCCCTTCAAAAAATGACAAAAAAAAAAAAAATACAACCCTTACCCTAACAAAATTTATCTTATCCTAACAACCTACCCAATTAAATTAGAACACCTACCCCTACCCATACCCCTACCTCACCACCCCACACCCCTATACCCACGTACCCTCCCCTTCACGTTTTTTCTTTTCTGGATGGGATAAAACAAACAAAAAGAGGAATATTCAAGGGGGACCTAGGTGATTCATATACAAATCCATATACACAGTGACATTTACAGGGGGGTCACGTTTTTCTCATCATCACAATACACATACTCCATTTTTCTTTTCCTTCTTCTTCACCAAGGCACCCACACACAATCCTCACGCCCCTCTCCATTAGCATACCATATCAAAGGCAACCACACATAGTCCCTTCACAATTCATACCCAAGATCCATAGTTTCTCCATTGATTATACACAACAAACGCACAACACACATACACTCCATTGAAGATGGCACACACTCTCCATCTTTGAAAATCACTGAAGAACACATCATAAACACACAGTCAATATATCTATGCACTAATCCACCAAATTCACACTCACCTTCACACACACAGGAAAATCTTAGAAAATCGGAGAAGACATTGAGTAGCGAAGATATCGAAGAGGAATGGAGAGGGGGTGAGAAGAGAGTGAAAAATTAAGAGAGACAGAGAGATCGGAGACCGGTGAGTCTTCACCTGAAGATTTTCGGAAAGGGCTCATCCACCGCTAAAATCGGCAAAACCAGCCCCCAAACAACTGAAGTCGACCTATTATGGGCTGATTTCGGCCAGTTCCACCAAAAAATTATTCTGTCGCCCATTACCAATCAACCACGGCTGCAACCCATCGAAAATCGTTCGACAACCTACGACCAAACTTCACTGCTGCTACTGTCACTGTTTCGACAGCAGAAATACGTCGGAAAAGGTAATATTCCCACTGATTGAGTTTTGAGTGACGACAGTCGTGGATTCCGTTCGAGGACCTCGATTTGAGTTTGGGTTAGTCGTTGTCTTTGATTGGGGTCGGTCAGTTCGTGTTGAGGTTTCCTCTTCGAGCTTTCGGACTTTGGCTTTCATTAATTCATTATTACCAGTGAAAAATTTGCGCTTTTGAGGTCCAACTCTACTCCTTTCATCCTTTATTTCATTTATTAGTGATGTTTGATGCGTTAAATTGAATATCATTAATTGCTTGTGTGTGATATGAATGATGAATATTGAGTTTACGATAGTTGTGGATTGTTGGAACGAGTGGTGTGAATTATTATATTTGAATTTCTGTTTAAAATTAGATCGGGGTGGGATTGAGGATCGAATAATTGATAAAAGTGAATACATATTTGTTTTGATTCATTATTAGCGCTTTAATTTGGAATAAGCATGAATTTTGTTGAAACAAATAGGCAAACGTAGGTCGGGTAGGCGAATGTAGGGATTGTGGATTGATGGAATATTTGAGTTGTGTGATAGAATGGTTTTTTTTAGCTATATTGTGTTGGGATCCTTTGTATCATTTGGCCGGGGAATGCCCCGAAGTACTTGTACTGATTTATCAGGGGAATGCCCCGAGGTATCTTGTACTTGAAAAATGTTTGTGGTGAAGGCCCGAGGCATCGGGTAAAGCACGGGAGCATAGTTAGAATTAGTATAGGTTAGATAGGATTTATTTTCGCATTTTTATATTTGGATTGTATAAATTGGACTGGACACTATGCTTTTGATTCGTTTTTGTTTTATTTGTCTGTTTGATTGTTTTACGTGTTTTGTGTGGTTTGTACATTCGTAGTATCAAAATTAGCCGATACGCTCCACCAAGCGACCGTGGTCGAACCACGGGATCGAGGGGTGCCTAACACCTTCCCCTCGGTCAACAGAATTCCTTAGCCAGAATCTCTGTTCGCAAACCAGTTTCAAAGAGTCAAATGGTTTTGAAAAGAATTTTAAAAGGTGACTTGGCACACTGAGTTTATGTCAAGTGGCGACTCTGAATAAAAATGTAAATAATCCCTTTTCGAAACAAATTTTCAATCTTTTGTCACTCAATAAATCAAAACCCTTTCGAACCTTAAACCATATCTTTTTGGAGACAAAAAAAGGGTGTGACAGCTCTGGCGACTCTGCTGGGGACCTGTTTAGAATTCGAGCTGATTTTGGAGTCGTATCGGCTTTGTTTGGCACTATAGGTGTATAAACATTTTTTTGTGTTGTTTTGTATTATTGTTTTATCATTATGGAATGTTTTCGTGCTCTTTGTGTACAATATTTATCCTATGTGTTACTGCTTTTATATCTGTCATCATGTGTCTACCCCCGGCCTTCTTTCTGCAACAAGTTTGTAGTACACGTGTTGTACACGACCTCTAGTTGAGTCCCCCTTATTTTAGGGGGGGCGTCGGTGTTATGGAGTAGGTGGAAAGCTTTCGTAGCCACTATCGACCATACGCTCCCTCAAACAACCTTGTTAGTGAACCCCAATGTAGGTCATCCTTTAGGTCATGCTTATGTGCATCATAATGAGACCTAGCTGGCCCACTTGGTCCTTTGTAGGAGACTCACCTCTAAAGCATCCCTACGTGCTAAATGTTGCATCTTTAAGGATAACATGGTCATTTGACAGACTGATTTGGGAAAAACATGTGTTAGAAGTAAAGTGTGTGGGTAATGAAAAAAATAAGAAAAAAAAAGAGTTTCGTAGTTTTTAGAGTTTTTTATGGCTTTTATTTTCACAATTCCAAAATTCAAAAGGACTTTTTAATCTTTCGCACTCATTTTCTCAAAAACATCAAAAAGATTTTCCTTTGTCTCGTTTAGCATGCATTCACAATTCAAAAACTTCAAAAAGATTTTTTCATTCATAGGATATGTTTATAAAGAAAAATGCAAAAAAAAAAATGTTAGAAATTTTTTTACATTTCGTATAACGAAAATACCAAAAAGATTTTTCTTTCATAGTTGTTGATGTCATTTTTCTGTGAAGTATCAAAATGAAAACTCAAAAGATTTTACTAACATGGTTCATCGTCTGTCCTTGGACGTATCTCTTAAGTCAGGGTCTAGCTTTTCATTTAATCATTAATTGTCCAATCTGGACGAACTACGCACCCCTGATTCTCCTCTTTCGGGAGTGAAATATGTAGGCAGCCTATTGTTGGTTAGGGGATCTTATTTGAAAAATCCAAAAAATATTTCTTCACTCTCCATTTTGAGTAGGTGTTTCATATACGTCTTTAAAAGAAAACTAAAAAAAGATTTTTCCTTTAATAGGTTCAAGTTTCATTTTCACATGAAATTCAAAAATCAAAAACCCAAAAAGATTTTTCTTTGGTAATCACAGGTTTCATTTTGTATAGTGATTTAAACCTAAAAAAAAAAGCAAAAAGATTTTCGTCAATTCTTTTGACACTTTGTTTCAAGAAAGAAAAAATAGTTTAATTGGCCATTTTGGCAAAAGCTGCCAGAACTACACGTGACCTGATTCTCCTCTTTCGGGGGTGAGATACGTAGGCGCCCTTCTAGGGTTCGGTGATTTTTTTTTCAAGAAAAAAAAAGAAGAAGAGGTTTTGAAAAATCGTTAAACTCTGACGCATTTGTTATCTCTTGTCCAGTTAGTTTAAGGTGGTTGGTTTGTGGCATTTTGGTTGGTCCTCCATATTGCTCCAAGTCATAGAGAAAGTTATGGCCAATAGGAATACCGAGTTTGTTGTCACTAATCAGATAGGGAGTTTGGGGAATGAGAATGTAGGAGCTAATGAAGAGATTCAAAAATTGAGGCAGCAAATGATAGAAATGCATCGAGCTTGGGCTAATGGGTTTCCGCCTCCTCCATTTCCCGCAGATAATCTGGAATATCTTTCTAGTTTGCCTCCAGTGTCACATGCACAATTTCCTATTTTGGTCGACACGCCACAACATGCATCAGGACCTACTCCGGGGCAACAGTATCCAAACACTTCCAATATTCATTTCCTCACTCCTCAATACAAAATTACCACATGCTCGGCTCTGCCTGCTATTCATGCTTTTGCATCCCCACTCCCGTTTGAAGCTCCTGCTTTTAATGTCAATCCAACGGTTGTGATTCCTCACTCTGCAAGCGACCCTGTATTGAATATTTTTAGTGATCAGCATTACGCTCCCGAGCCCACATTTAAGTCGACTGGTCCTTACGACTGCCCTTAACTTCCTGAATTTTCTCCAAATACTGAGAAGCCTGTTATGACAGAAGAACAAGAGAAAATGGCCAGAAAATCGAGAAGTTTGGAACTGACTATGAAAAACTTGCAAGGACTTGGGGGGTACAAAAGTGTCTCATATAAAGATCTGTGCATGTTTCCAGGTGTATATCTTCCTTTTGATTTTAAAATGTCAAAGTTTGAGAAGTATGATGGACATGGTGATCCTGTAGCACATTTGAGACGCTATTGGAACCAACTAAGGGGCGCTAGAGAGAAGAAAAAACTACTCATGGCTTATTTCGGGGAGAGTCTTTCAGACCTAGCTTCGAAATGGTTTATTGATCAAGACATTGACAAGTGGATTAGTTGGGATGACCTATCTAATGGATTTTTGCAATAATTTCAATACGATGTGGAGTTAATACCTGGCCAAAAATCCCTAACTGGTATAAAAAAGAAGAATACTGAGAGTTTCATGGAGTATGCGATCAGATGGCGCGAATAAGCTGTTAGAGTAAAACCGCCAATAAAAGAAAGCAAGATAGTGGAGGTGTTTATTCAAGCGCAAGATGAAACATATTATCAACACTTGTTACCTACATTAAGCAAGCCATTTATTGAGGTCCTCAAAATGGGGGAGATGATAGAGGATGGAATTAAGATTGGTCGCATTGTGAGTTTTGCAACATTGAAAGCGACTACTCAAGCAATTAAAAAAGGTTCAAGAAGTGTTGGAGGAAATAAGAATGAGGAAGATGCATCTGCTATTATAGTTGGACAACAGGCACGGGCAAGAGGACCATACCATCGTTACCCACGGGCTCAAACCCAAGTTTATGGCCAAGTTCCACAGAATCCTTCCCAAAATCCATTATATTCTATTCTCCTATCTCCATATCAAGTGTATAATGCGCAACCATATATTCAAACCCCATCTTACCCACACTGGCGCGCGCCAACTCTACCGAGTTATCCTCCAACTCCACATACATACCGAAGCCCTTCTAGGCCTGGTTTTCAATTTAAGCCAAATAATAAAATGAGACAGAAGTCGAGGGATATCTTCACACCCATTGGAGAGTCGTATGCAAGTTTATTCCAGAGATTGGTACAGCAGGGCATGATCACTCCTCTCCTTGGGTATACTCCTGACCCACATTCAAGAAGTTTTGATCCTAATGTACGATGTACATATCATTCCGATGTTTAGGGTCACAGTATTAAAGATTGTCGTGCTTTGAAAAGAGAAATTGAAAAGATAATTCAAGATAAATCAATCATGTTGCAAAACATTGACAGTGAGGAAAGCTCTAGTCATGCTGATATGCAAACCAGTGGCTAAGATGTCAAGCTGAGCAATTGAGAAGTCACCCCTCTCCTTACTAGGAAGGGGTTTGGTAGCTTATTTTGTTTTATTTTCTGTTCTCCGAATTATTTCAGGATTGTAGTTTGGGATCTATCTTATTTTGTCCTTTTGTTGTTTATGTTCAAACCCTTCTATATTTTGTTTCAACTAATGAAGTGTCTCATTTTCCTTTGTGTTTTAAAAATGTGTTGTTTGTTTGTTTCCTTTACATAGTACATTTTGTGTTGACTCTAGTGATATGACATGCTAGTGAAATTTTCAGCCATATCTTAAAATCCAGTTTAAGCATGAACATTGAATCAGAGGTTTAAAGTTAGAAAAAGAGAGCATATGAGAAAATAGATAGAGTGCTGAGACATTTGGTGATAAGTTAAGGCAATTATTTTGAGAATCACAAGAACAACTTGATCATCGATCGAAAGGCAAGTCCCAATTAGGTCAAATAGTGGACGTGTGATCCTTATATCAAGAGAAACAAGAAGATAAGCAGCTCTACGAAAGCATGAGTCATTTGATGTGAGGAATGTACAACAAAGGTGGAGTTTACAGAAGAAGTAGTGACGCACAGACTCAAGCTGCTTAAAAAGATGTCGCAAATGATCTTCATCTCTCACTTCCAATTGCATGTTATGTACTTGCATTCTCAAGGATTGATATGATGAAGGCATTTCATTTTGCTATCCAAACATTGTGTCATCCTTTGTTTACCCCATTTGAGCCTTAGAGTTATTTTCTTTCATACCCGTCTTTTGAAATCAAGATAGAGTAAGCAAAGTTCAAAGAATAGTGTCAAGTAAAAAGATAAAGGCAAAAGTCACAAAAAAGAGACAAAAATATTTCCAAAAAAAAGGGTGTCAAGAAAAATAGAGTTAGAAAAAAGAATCGAAAAGTGAAAAGAGCGAATAAAAGAAAAAAAAAAAAAGAAAAATCAGATCAAAGCAAAAGAACAAGCTGCCAGAACTACGCATGACCTGATTCTCCTCTCTCGGGGGTGAGATACGTAGGCTGCCCTACTAAGGGCTCGGTCCAACCAAATAAATAATTTAGTATCACCCATTCAAAAAAATTGAGGCATGAGTTAATCCTCATTGTTTGAGTCGATTCCAAAAGTTGTAAGTTCCACCCCACTTCAAGTGTCGTTTGGGCCCTATGCCATCCTTTCTTTCTAGCCCTATCCAAAAGCTAAGTTACAACCAAAGAAAGACCTTCAGATCAATCTTTGAGAATGTTAAGGCTAAGCACGCAATTGATGTGATGACATATTTTAGGAACTGCTCGTTTTCCTCAGCATAAGAAATCAGGAGAGAAATCAAAATGAGAAAGTCTTATCGGTGAAAACCCTCACGGGCACCATAAGGCGATGGTAAGTTGAGATAGATAAAAATGAGAGTCATTTGTGAAAATCCTCACGAGCACCATAAGGCGATGGTGAGTTGAGAGAAAAATGAGAGAGGCTTGTTGAAAAAAAAACCTCCAAGGCGCCACTAGTTGAACGAGATCTTAAATGCAATTGACCTAAGGAAACAACTCAGTTTCAAGGCCATTAACTCAACAACAATTGGTAGAAAGTTTGGATAGAAAGATCAGGCAACCTGACCCAAAATACATGGCATAATCTTTGGAGTTGACTGTCATTTTTAGATTAATTTTTATTTCTTTGTTTCAATGGGTACATTCATTATCTTTTCTTTCTTCTCTTTATTTTGCTTATCTTTCTTGAGTCAGTTATCCAAATAAAAGTCATTGTCATTTTTCTCTTGTTGTTGAGTCAAGTCTATGTCGAAACAAGTGATAAAAAATTTCAAAACTGGCTACCAGCTTCTTCAATTGTAGAAAGCAAGACAAAAGGCCAGCACATGAAAGAAACATGATTGTGAGCCGAAATAAGGCATGCAGAAAGTTGAGTCAACAAAAAATTCTGGGAATTCATGAAAATACCAAGGTTCAAAGAGTTTATCTGAGAAGCATGGCAAAGCAAAGATACTGTGTTTGTTTTAGAAGAACTCTTAATAATCGGAGTTTGGGTCAATGATGCAGCAGGTCAATGACATATGCTAATGGTTGGAAACAAGATTAAATGTGATCGGGGCAAGAGTAATTTCCACGAAAGCCAAAGCTACAAACCAGCCACCATGTTTTTAAACTAACAAGTTTTCTTTGTATGAAACAGGAACACATTCTACCTTCGAATCAAGGACTCAAAGCCTAAACATCAAAGGCCGTAACATTCTCACTTTTTCAAATGCAACAGGCAATATTGCTGCACATATTTGATATTCAAAGCCATGGGGACGTACTTCCTTGTTTGGGTAATTCCAGCAATATTTGTGAGGAAATGCACTTCCTTGTTTTGTAATTCAAGCGGTATTTGTAAGGAGACGCACTTCCTTATTTGGGTAATTCAAGCAATATTTGTAAAGAGACACACTTCCTTGTTTGGACAATTCAAGCAACATTTGTAAGCAGACGCACTTCCTGATTTGGGCAATTCGTGCAACATTTGTAAGTAGATGCATTTCCTTAATTCAAGCGCTATCATAAGGAGATGCACTTCCAAAGGAGACACACTTCCTTGTTTGATACTTCAAGCGCTATCATAAGGAGACGCACTTCCAAAGGAGACACACTTACTTGTTTGGTAATTCAAGCTATATTTGTAAGGAGACGCACTTCTTTGTTTGGGGAATTCAAGCGGCATTTGATAAGGAGACACACTTTCTTGTTTGGGTAATTCAAGCAACATTTGTAAGGAGATGCACTTCCTTGTTTGGATAATTCAAGCAACATTTGTAAGGAGACGCACTTCCTGGTTTGGGCAATTCGAGCAATATTTATAAAGATACACACTTCCTTATTTTGGTAATTCAAGCGCTATCATAAGGAGACACACTTCCTTGTTGGTAATTTAAGCAGTATTGGTAAGGAGACACACTTCCTTGTTTGGTAATTCAAGCGGCATTTGTGATGAGACGCACTTCCTTGTTTGAGTAATTCAAGAGGCATTGGTAAGGAGATGCACTTCCTTGTTTTGATAATTCAAGCAACATTGATAAGGAGATGCACTTCCTTGATTGGGTAATTTAAACTTTGCTTTTTGGGTAATACATTTCCTAACTTAAGTCTTGACTCTTAGTAGATGTACCTCCTAGTCGAGTTATTGCACTTAATCCTTAGGAGACGCACTTCCTTACTAGTTTTAATTTGTCAGGTGACACACTTTTTAAATTAAACTTGTATCTCTAGAAGACGCACTTTCTAGTCAGAATTCCTCACTTTAATTCCTAGGAGACGCACTTCCTAGTCTTGGTCATTTAATTTTACTCTCAAGAGATGCATTTCTTGGTCAGAGTCTTGATTCATCATTGCAATATGCAAGTAGGTATGATGTGACTTTCACAAAAGTCCTTTGATGATAAACTGGGGCAAAATTTTAATTTTTGTTTTTGGTAACTTTGCTTTTCTGGCAAATGAAATTCCTCTTTATAATAATTTTTGCTTGGGATAATTTTCTTTCCAGTTTTGATGTGATTTCAGGAGCCTACCCGAAATACAGGACGAATAAATGAAAAGTCAAGCAACAAAGTAAAGAAGTTAAAAGTCAGGCAACAAGGTAAAGCAATTGAAAAGCATGCAACAAGTGATGAAATTGCAAGTCAGGGGCCCGCCTGAAGAATAGGGTGATAAGACTCAAGTCAGGAGTCCAAAAGAAGCTGCATAGATAGAATGTTTATAATTTTATTTATGCTTTAACTTGTAATTTTTATTTTGATGTAATAACAGAGCCGCGGATCGGAACCTCGATGGAACTTCACTCGACTCTCGAACCCGATATAGTCCTTCTCTTTCCAATCCTTTGAAATACTCGTGACTTGATTATCTCATAACGTGGGTAGGTAGGATGTCTTAAGTCAAAACACGGTTGTCCTTCTTCCTTTTGTTGCTTTCTTTGAATAATGGTCGTGTCAAAATTTGGTCTCGCTGTCTACTTCTTTGTCTTAAAACACTTCATGTTTACATTCAAAGGGGGCATAATGTAGACACCTAATTTTGTCCCTCCCGAAGATCAATTTTACCTTTTTTTTATTTTGTTTATTTATTTATTCTCGTCTTACCACGTACCCTACCCTATTTAATTATCCCTTCAAAAAATGACAAAAAAAAAATACAACCCTTACCCTAACAAAATTTATCTTATCCTAACAACCTACCCAATCAAATTAGAACACCTACCCCTACCCATACCCCTACCTCACCACCCCACACCCCTATACCCACGTACCCCTCCCCTTCACATTTTTTCTTTTCTGGATGGGATAAAACAAACAAAAGGAGGAATATTTAAGGGGGACCTAGGTGATTCATATACAAATTCATATACACAGTGACATTTACAGAGGGGGCACATTTTTCTCATCATCACAATATACATACTCCATTTTTCTTTTTCTTCTTCTTCACCAAGACACCCACACAATCCTCACGCCCCTCTCCATTAGCAGACCATATCAAAGGCAAACACACATAGTCCCTTCACAATTCATACCCAAGATCCACAGTTTCTCCATTGATTATACACAATAAACGCACAGCACACATACACTCTATTGAAGATGGTACACACTCTCCATCTTTGAAAATCACTGAAGAACACACTGTAAACACAGTCAATATATCTATGTACTAATCCACCAAATTCACACTCATCTTCACACATGCAGGAAAATCTTAAAAAATCGGAGAAGACATTGAGTAGTGAAGATATCGAAGAGGAATGGAGAGAGGGTGAGAAGAGAGTGAAAAATCTAGAGAGAGAGAGTGGAGATCGGCAAGTCTTCGCCTGAAGCTCACCGGAAAGGGCTCATCTACCGTCGGAATCGGCAAAATCAGCCCCCAAACAACTGAAGTCGACCTGTTATGGGCTAATTTCAGCCAGTTCCACTGGAAAATTGTTCTATCGCCCATCACCGATCAACCACAGCTGCAACCTATCGAAAATCGTTTGACAACCTATGACCAAACTACACCGCTACTACTGTCACTGTTTCGACAGCAGAAATACGTCGGAAAAGGTAATATTCCCACTGATTGAGTTTTGAGTGACGACAGTCGTGGATTTCATTCGAGAACCTCAATTTGATTTTGGGTTAGTCGTTGTCTTTGATTGGGGTCGGTCAGTTCGTGTTGAGGTTTCCTCTTCGAGCTTTCGAATTTCGAACTTTGGCTTTCATTAATTCATTATTACCAGTGAAAAATCTGCGCTCTTGAGGTCTAATTCTACTCCTTTCATCCTTTATTTCATTTATTAGTGATGTTTGATGCGTTGAATTGAATATCGTTAATTGCTTGTGTGTGATGTGAATGATGAATATTGTGTTTACGATAGTTATGGATTGTTGGAACTAGTGGTGTGAATTATTATGTTTGAATTTCGGTTTAAAATTAGATCGGGGTGGGATTAAGGATCGAATAATTGATAAAAGTGAATATGTATTTGTTTTGATTAATTATTAGTGCTTTAATTTGGAATAAGCATGAATTTTGTTGAAACAAATAGGCAAACTTAGGTCGGGTAGGCGAATGTAGGGATTGTGGATTGATGGAATATTTGAGTTGTGTGATTGAATGTTTTTTTTTAGCTATATTGTGTTGGGATCCTTTGTACCATTTGGCCGGGGAATGCCCCGAAGTACTTGTACTGATTTATCAGGGGAATGCCCCGAGGTATCTTGTACTTGAAAAATGTTTGTGGTGAAGGCCCGAGGCATCGGGTAAACAGGGGAGCATAGTTAGAATTAGTATAGGTTAGATAGGATTTATTTTTGCATTTTTATATTTGGACTGTATAAATTGGACTGGACACTATACTTTTGATTCGTTTTTGTTTTGTTTGTCTGTTTGATTGTTTTACGTGTTTTGTGTGGTTTGTACATTCGTAGTGTCAAAATTAGCCGATACGCTCCACCAAGCGAGCGTGGTCGAACCACGGGATCGAGGAGTGCCTAACACCTTTTCCTCGGTCAACAGAATTCCTTAGCCGGAATCTCTGTTCGCAAATCAGTTTCAAAGAGTCAAATGGTTTTGAAAAGGATTTTAAAAGGTGACTTGGCACACCGAGTTTATGTCAAGTAGCGACTCTGAATAAAAATGTAAATAATCCCTATTCGTAACAAATTTTCAATCTTTTGTCACTCAATAAATCAAAACCCTTTCTAACCTTAAACCATATCTTTTTGGAGATGAAAAAGGGGTGTGACAAGCAAAATAATGTAACTAAATAAGTATTTTTGTTTCAAGTTCTAAATAATTTTGAACACTAAAAACTAAAAAAAATCACATTTAAGAGCGAGATATTTTATCTATATAGTGATTGAACAATTTTTATTATAAAAGAAACACCATTGATCTAAGATAATTAAATGTGTTAATCATTTGATTTGACTCGATCTTACCGAATTTTACTATTACAGTTGAAGAATATTTCTTGTAAAATAAATATTTCGTTATAATTACAGTTTACAACATAATAAATTTCTTAGCAATGAGTATAAATTTTGAATCATAATCCATGCGAAAATGGTAAATAAATTTTAGCCACATCTATTTCTATGAATACTATGAAAACAAAAAATTCTTGTTAAATTATTTAGCAAAATAATTTTTTACATTTAGCTACAGCATATTTGTTACTATATCTATCTATAAAAAAAAAAAATGTAAAGTAATAAAATTTTAAGCATGCCAAAATATTTTATTACTAAAACTCTACATTCATACACTAATTTTCATATTCATTTAAAAAGTCATAAAATTAAATTAGCATATTAAAACTTCAATCGGAAAATAATCTCATATGTATAGATATAAGTGAATTTTCTTTACACAAAGTTAAGAAGTTTAGCCGAAATGATTGACTTGTACCAAATATATAACTTCAATCGACTCTAGATCTGCCATTGCGATAAATAATCTCATATGTATATGTATACTTTGAGTGATAAAAAAGAATGTTTACGAGGATCTCATATATTTATTTTACAAATTATAAATTAACGAGTAATAAATAAATTTGTATTGATTAATTTTTATTTTCTAAATTACACACTACTACATTTGACCTAAAAATTAAATAATTTTAAATAGAATACATAAATTTTTCATTCCCATGTATTGAAATAATTTTTAATATATTGGTAAATACTAATAAATAAAATAGTCTTAAAAATTTTAATTTAGAAAGAAAGGGGCAAAAATAGCTAAAAAATAAGATTTTTCCTTTACAAATTATAGCAGAAGGAAGTGCGCTGGCTTTATATCTGATAATGATATGATAACCCCATGGCCAAACTTCTTATCTTATAATGTTGGCTTCCATAATTTAGTTATTGGCATTTAATAAAACCTCTTAACTATGAGAATCTAATATGATGATAAGACTCCTTGGACTCACCTTTCTTAAATGCACTTTCTTTATTTTTAGGGAATTCTAATATGGGATTAATAATAATGAAATTATTTAGTAGGTATATTTTTTATTAGTAGATATTTGATTTGTTGCACTAAAAAATGTCGTATCTATATATATATCTATAATTTATATTTATCTATAATCTATATTTATTTATAATTTATATCTATCTATATCTATAATATATTAAAAGTGTGAAAAGTTTTTAAAATGTTATTTGAACTTTTTGTTATTCATCAAAAGTTTTTACTTTAATTTAGATAACCTATACAACTTGTTTATCCATTCTATATCTCGTCTATATTTTTGTGCTCTATCATAGCTCTGTATTTTGTATTTACATTCATGTCTCACTCGTTGACATATCAGTTCATTCAGAGGTGAGGGAGGTCTTCTGGTGCACTTCCACATAAACAATCAACATCCTTCTCAAATCCCAGTCTCTGCATTCTAGCTAATGTAAGCAGCCTTTGATGGGCACTAGTGGCGGAGCCAGGATTTTCACTAAGGGGGTTATTAGTGAACATACGAACAGGTTCAACACTTACTATTTATACATAAAAAATGTAATTTTTACTATGTATATATAACATAATTTTCTGACCAAGGGGGTTCGGATACTTGAAGGGTAGCTAAGCCAGCATATAAAATTGTGCTTAGGTACGTTTAGGTTGCTCATCTCCACTGTTGCTAGTGGTTTAAATCTCCTTTACACCATTTGTAGCCGCTCGAAATAGTGTATTTACCTGTTGGTTTTAGCCATCCATTCTGTACGTATCCTCTTCTAACTTTATCTCTTATTCCACATATTTTCCTCCAGTAGCAGCTACTGTTTGTCGGACCTTCATACTGCCACCATGCTTCTCCCTTAAGGTAGATATGATTTATCCATTTTTTCCACACATATTTTGCTAGTGCAGCTTCATTCCATACACAACAATCCACCACTCCCAAACCTCCCTCCTTCACTACCTCCCACGCTACTAGCGGGACCTTATTTGTGTTTCCTTTTCCAGCCCATAGGTAATTGCTTAGCTTTTAGTACCTTTTTTGGAAGAATGAAGATGGCTGACCAGTAAAGATGTAGATGAAGTAATATCGAATTGGTCAATTGTAATCTCGGCCTGTATATGAAAGATTCCTTGTGCTCCATGTTTGTATCCTTCTCATGATGATCTTCTCAACAAGAACAATTTAAGAATTTTAAAATAACTAGAAGATTTGAAAAATATAAAAATAAATATAAAACTGTTAAGCTAAGAAAAATTGAGGAAGTATCAAAATTTTAAATATGTACTAACAATATAATCAATGATTTTGTAAATATTTAACTTTAAAAACAAGGAAAGATTTTAAATATAAAAAGAATTGTGCCAAAAATATGGTTCAAATTTATGCGTCTATCTTAGCCCCCGACAGTAAGGGAAAAAGGTACTGCATGACAAACGCAAAAGTAATGATTCATGAACCAATTGAAACTTCTGATGGTAAAATAAATATGTGCTTACATTAAAATATATATTTATGTTTACATTATTGTATTAACATGTGAAAAATTTTTTAAAAGTGATTTAAGTTTCTACACTTCATTAAAAATCTCCGCAATAGATAAAATTATTTAATTTTAAATAATCAAACATTATACGTGCAGTTAAACTAATATTCCTAATGTAAATTATGCATTCAATATACTAAATAAGTAGAGATATATTCTTAGTTTTATCTCAAAATTAATAACCCGGAAATACTACCAATTATTGATAATTTTAAAAGGGGGGATAGATACATCGTATAGAATCATTAGACTCTATTGAAATTTCTAAAAACTGATCATGCAGAATTGGCAATGATCATAGTATGATAGCAAGACCCCATTTTAAGATTCCATTTCCTAGTATTCCATGACCAAAATAATCTTTTACCTCCATTATATCTTTCAAATAATAATATCACAATTGCAGTACAATTAAACGTCTTTATAGTGGAGCGTTTGTTTGAAAATTTCATGGCTTTAATAACAAGGTGTTGTTATATATATATATATATATATACATATATACTAGCATGGCTTTATATACTAGCATTTGATATTCAAATCTCATTTAAACATTCTGATTTGAAATTTATTGTATGCATAACATTAATGATGATTATTTTAAAATAGATTGGGATTACATAGTAATTGAGTATGTTGTTATCGAGATGTAGTTATACAAAGAGTGGACCATTATAATAAACGACATTGTTGTTTTAAGTAGCATATCGTTATAAGGAAGTAAAATATAACATGAAAAATCAATTTCTAAAAAAATCAAATTATCATAATGTAATATTGTTATAACGCGATGACGTTATAGAGAGTTCTCAAAGCATAACCAATTCCATGACTGCTCGTTCAAAAAATGAAAACTCAACTAAATTGGCTAACATAATCATGTATTTTATTTTGTAATGTTTATTTCTTATTACACAATCCAAACGACTCCTAATTACATATTAATTCTAATATCATCCCACGACGCCCGTAGTCTATAATTATGTTTTTTAGGCAAGATAAAAATGAAAGGAAAAATGTGAAAAAATACCTAATTCCCCCCCCCCCCCCCCCCTTGGTTGAAAGACAAAGGAGTTTTCACTAGACTTGTATTTCGATGTATGTAAGAAGATACTGGACAAATTGCATGAATACATCATATAGAGAACAATGATACTCCCAACATTTTAAATTGATTGACCTGCTTTGACTTATATAAAGTTTAACGAAAATAAAAAATCTTGTGATCTTAAATTAAAGATATAACAAATGTATCAAAATGTGCTTAATCTTGTAGCACTTTGGATGAAACTGTTGACATGAAAATGGTCATTGAATTTTAATTTCGTTTTCTATCCATTTGCTGACAACTTTATACAATACTGATATAAATTTGATACATGTCTTATACAGATATGTATTCTATATAATAAAAATACAATTTCTATATGAATTTTATACATACATACATACATATACATACATATATATATATATATATAATACAACAATGATACAAATTCAATGCACGTTATACTAAAAAAAGCATAGTCCATATAACAATGGTACAATTTTTACCATACATTTGTTGCTTTATTTTTTTACGAACTGTATCAGTATAATGCATGAACTGTATCCGAACTATCTGGGTCAAAATGATCCAAATTATGAAATGACTAAAATATGAATTTGAGCCGACTGACCATGAATGTTCAATGACTCAAACATGAACTAGTTGTTTTGAAAAAGACCACGTGATGTCCTTTTCCTAAAAATAATTTTTTTTGAAACGGAGGGAGTATTAACATTAACATTACGAGGGGTATATTGCTGAAGGCCCAAATAAACATCCAGTCAGTCCAACATCCCCTATGCGTCCTTTAGCTGAGATTCTCTTTCTTTTTGGGTTTAGGGCCCAATGGAGAGAGGACCACACACCAAAACCCGACATGACTTCTTAACCATCTTTTTTTCTTCTTTGCACTTGATTCTCTTTTTCTTCTCATATATTTTTCCAATTTTTCTTTCAACGACCAAAATGTCCACCTTCTTTTGGTGGTTTGCAATGGTATGGTATATATTGAATTAAAATTTTTGATATAGTGTTTCACACGTGTAACATTTTATTATTTAAAATTAAATAATTTTATCTATTACGAAAAGTTTTAGTAAAGTGTAAAAAGTTTAACTCAAATTTCAAAGATTCCTCACATCTATATCTCTATTCTCTATTATATTAAAAGTATGAAGGGCCTTATAAATTACCTTTGAATTTTTTACCCTTTATTAAAAGTTTTTCCTTTAGATAAAATCGTCTTTTTGCATATTCTATTTAAATTACAAATCCAATAATATAAATTTGGCCGACAGTACAAATGCACAATCAATATCCCATTCTAACTAAATTTGAACAAACAAAAACAAAAATCCTATACAAAACCAATAAATCAATATGTATTCCTAAATTAGTGTGTAAAAAGGGGAAAAAAAAAGGGTGTCCTAATGAAAAACCTCAAATGGAAAAAAATCGTGAAAAGCAAAAAAAAAAAAACGTGTATTAGATACAAAATTCTTTGAAAAGTATAATTTATGTGAAGATAATTTAAATAATTTATTTTTTCTTTTATGTACACAAAATCAAAATCCTATTCTAACTAAATTATAACATACACGTTCATATTCAACCTAGAAAAAAACTTATCTTATTTATAATCTATAATCTATAATATATTAAAAATGTGAAGTCCCTCCTTTAGACAAAACTATCTATTCACTATTTTCTTCAATTTATTATTAAATTATTTTTATTATATTAACTAGACTCCTAAAATATATGGAAGAAGAATCAATTAATATTTTTCTTTGTGGTGATTAATTAGAAAAATACTCCTAAAATAAGACTCTATTAAGAAAATACTTCTATAAATATTGAGATGCACGTTAAATTAGGGAAGAAATCTATTTACTTATATGAGTGATGTTCATCTAACTTAATTCGGTTGCATGTCTAAATTTGTGGATGCTTAATTTTCTAACCCTCGATTTTTTCACTGTTTTTGTCAATATAATAGAATTCAACGTGTGTGTATATATATATCTTCTTTGCTTTCATTCAATTCATTCCTTAGGGTCAAAATTTCCACTCAGACAAAAATTATTTCATCAAAACTGAAGCTTTGTGATCACTTAACCTTTATAGGTCGTAGATGAATTTACAGGTGGTAGATGAATGTCAGTCAACTTTGAAAAAATTTTTTAGGTAAAGGTTAGGTTTAATTGTATTATTTTTATCTGTTTTGAAATTTTTTTCTGTGTAAAGGTTAAGTTTAGATGTATTATTTTGATATCTCTATTACCGTATTATTTTTCTATAGTTTAGAGATGGTAAATGAGTGTCAGACAATTTTGAAAAAAAAATTGTGTAATGGTTAGATTTAATTATATTGTTTCGATGTCTCTATTATCATATTATTTTGTTGCAGTTTATAGGTGATAGATGAATGTCGATTGTCTTTGACAAATTCTTTTGGTAAAGGTTAGGTTTAATTCAATAAATTTTTCAAAAGATGTTGAATTTAATTATTGTATTTATCTTTATAATTTAGACAAATATCCTATTTAGTGTAACTTTTGAACTTAATAAAGTGAAGTACACGCACGAAGCGCGTACACCTAAACTAATTTTAATATAAACATATATTTTAGTGTAAGCACATATATAGTTTACCATCAGAAATTTCAAGTAGTTGATCGATTATCACTTTTGCATTTGTCATGCAGTACCTCTTTCCCTTACTGTCAGGGGCTATGAGAGACGCATCAATTTAAACCATATTTGTGGTACGATTATTTTTTTCTATATTTAAAATCTTTCCTTATTTTTAAAGTTAAATTTTTACAAAATTATTTATTGCATTTTTATTACGTACTTAAAACTTTTAAAAGTTTGATACTTTTAAAATTTTTCTTATTTTAACATTTTTATATTTATTTCTAGATTTTTTTAATCTTCTTAAAATCAAACTTTTTTTATTTAAAATCCTTAAACTAATGTAATAAGTATTAGTTGTCATTCATTCCAATTACTTCTAATAAGAAAAAAGTTTTAGCATAAATATATTTAATTAATTTTCAACTATTAATATTAGGGGAAAAAAATAGTGAAAATACGATTTTGTCTAAAATAAAGACTTTAATGGAGAGAAAAAAAGTTCAAATAATATTTTTAAGGCACTTCACACTTTTAATATATTATATATATATATATATATATATTAACAAATATACAACTTAGTATTAGAAGAAAATTTTAAGACATTGAAACTTTGGTTACTCTATCTTAATTGTAATGTCATTTTTTATGTAATTGACTAATCAAAGGAGTTGTTTGTACTTCTTTTCAAATATTTTGACATGTGTAATATGTAATTACAATACAATTGAGATGTGTTTTTGAATAGTCGAAGTAATAATATTCTATTATACGAGTATATGTTATCAAAGTTGAACAAACTATGATTACCAATTAGCATACCGTAAAATACCAAAAATCAAACATCAAAATACTGAATATTACTGATTAATATGATATGCTAATAATATAATATTTTTAAAAAACAAATATCAAAATTATAGTATCTAAATTTTAAATATCATACCATCTCATGTCCACCAGGATGTAAAAGAACATGTTTATTCAATTCTTTCACTGAACACAGTGGGATTTATAAAGAGGAACTTGTATGTTATCGAAGAGAAATGAAGTAACTAACGGGTGGAAACCTGTGAACACAACTGTCTTTGTTTTAATAGTGTATTTCAGTTTGATTGAACATGCAACATCAAAAAGTGTAGGAACATTTTGAATTTTATGATGTTAAATTGAGAGGCGGAGCCAGCCCTCTTTAGGGATTGTTCGAACCTCCTTCAACGGAAAAATATATTATTTATACATAATTAAAATTATTTTTTATGTGGTTATAGTAGGTGTGAAACCCCTTCGACTTAATATTTTTTTTAATATTGAACCCCCTTACTTGAAATTCTGGCTCGTCTTCTGGTTAAATTAAAGATTTATAATATGTATCAAATAGTTTTAGATCAAGGGTCTAGAATATTACACGTGAGGACAAAATTTATTTTGTAGGCTACTAACAGTTTCTTTTTTAATTTTATAACCGATTTAAAGAGATTTTAATTTTTACAAATAAAAAATCTGAAAAAATATTTTTCTTCGATTTAATTTGTAAATGATCAACAGGTCTTATTTTAATTTCAATTGAAACATGGAAACTATACAGTAAATTGCTTGCATGTAATCTAAATCCAAAAGTATAGTGATGTGGAGAGAAACTTTTTGAAGCGGGAAAGACATGGACTGGACCTCAGGACATTTGGTCCTTTTCAGCCCACGATTGCACTGGGGTCCAAATAGCCCAATAAAATAAAAGGCTAAATAACATAAATCTCATTAATCATTCCTTATTCTCGCTCTTTATTAACTCACAAATAATTTCTTATTTTGTAATGTTCAAATGTATAATTAGCATTCGGATACATAATTTTGAACTTATAAGAATGTAACAATTAATTACTCCATTTTTTCTTAGATACATAATTATCATTACTAACTAGATCAAAAGGAGATACATAACTAAAACTATTCGATCGAGATACATAATATATTAACTAGACCAAAGGGAGATACATAATTAAAATCCTGTATCCAAAGATTTATGGGTTTGTGGATGTATCCGGCTGTTTTAAGAAAAAATGATCTTGGTAATTAATAAAAAAGATAGAAATTTTATATACTTTACTAAAGATAAGTTGTAGCGTTGGGTAATTTTTTTAAAAATAAAATAACCAATCATGGATAAACAAACATCTATATTTACAACATCCACGGTCAGCAAAAACACAATATCTGTAGCAAATGAACCTGGGCGGATCTAGGAGGAGGGGGGAGTGATCACTCAAAAATTTCTCGATAAAGAATTATATTGTATATATATAGGGCACTTTAAATTTCTATTGTATATATAGATTTTGAATCTCCTGAATGCAATATTAAAAGTTGACTCAATAGTTTAAGGAATTTAAAGTTTACTTTGATGTTGCAAGGTTGAATTCCAATTTCACATAGGATATATTGATTGTATAATGACTAGACAACAATGAATCTTAATCATATTTCCTAATACTTGTTATGGTTGACAAAATTTCTTCACATTTTTCATCCTCCAATTTTATTTTATTTTATTTTATTTTATTTTGTTTGGCATTGTGTTTTTCTTTAAAAACCCTGCATTTATCCTCCTTGATAAGGTACTTGTGTACAAATCAAACTTGAATTAGAAATGTGATCATCTGTTGGGCCCAAAAGAAGGAAAGATAGCAGCCCATATTTTCCCTACAAGGCCCTTGTGATCCGTTCATAGTGGGGGCCCTAATACAAACATGGTTTTGTTCATCAGCTTGTTCTTTGTATACCTTTTGCATTGCCAAATTGGGTTTTGCTTTTTTTTTTTTTTTTTTTGGAAAAACAACATAAATCTCATCAGTTTAGAGCTTAATTACAGAGAGTTTGATATTTTACATAATTACTGAAATTCCGATTTGGGTCTATCGAGATGCATAATTAGCTCCCGATACAGTTTTTTCAATTTAGGGTCTGTAGAGATACACAATACATCCAACGAATATACATTTTTTTCTTTGTAAAGATGCATAATTAGCTTTCGATACAATTTTTTTGATTTTGGATCTGTCGAGATATATAATTAGCTCTCGATATATCCAACGAAAATACATAATTAGTTGATTTTTTTATAATTACTTCGTAAGGATGGAGATTTGTGTAAATATCGTAAGTTAAGGTGTAGGTTGAAGTTTTTTCCCTTTGTTTTATTACCAAAAAAGAGCAAAATGATTAGATTTAAACCGTGTCCTATATTAGCTTGGTTGCACTTTTGCCTAGTTTTGAGAATAGGGTTATCAATATTGAAGTGAATAATATAATTGAGTATATTATAGTTTGTGGATCATCACAAAGTTTATAGCACACTGTGTTATAAATGTATTTCAAGATTACATATTATTCTTGCCACTTCCTTTTTTCCCCTTTTTAAAGAACAATTGTCTTTGGAAGACAATCCTTTGAACAACTGTCCCCACTCTCCAGGAAAGCAAAAAAAATTGTTACTAATATTTGTTTTAATTAGAGAACAGGATAATGATTGTGGATTTTTATTTTTTGTTAATTTATTTAAGCAACCAATTCCATTATTTGCTTCAATTATGAGTTTTCATTTCAGCTTTACTTTGTGATTTTCGTTTCACATTTTAGGCGTTTGTTCACATCTTTAGCTAATTAGCTTCAAATTATTTCATATTCATGCTCTCTCTCTATATATAATAATATATATAATAATATATAGTTTATAATATATTAAAAGTATGAAAATCTTTTAAAAAGTGATTTGAACTTTTTACTCTTCATTACAAGATTTTTCTTTAGACAAAACTGTCTATTAATTATTTTTTAAATTTATTATTTAATTATTTTTTATTATATTAACTAGACTTTCTAAAATATAAAAGACTCCTAATATACATGGTAGGAGAATTAATTAATATTTTTCTATTCAATTAGAAAAATATTCTTAAACTAGGACTCTATTAAGGAAATATTTCTCTAAATATTGAGATGCACGTTAAACTAGAGAACAAACTGGTTTGCCTATTGGAAGAATATGATTGATGCTCATCTAACTTGATTCGATTGCATGTCTAGATGGTGGATGCTTGATTTTTTAATTCTCAACTACTTCACTATTTTTGTCAGCATGATAGAATTCAAAATGTGTGTATATATATATATCTTCTTTATTTTTTTGTCCGCATAATAAAATTCAACATGTGTTTATATATATCTCTTTTTTGTTTTCATTCAACATCATTCGTACGGGTCAAAATTTTCACTCAGACAAGAATTAATTGGATCAAAATTGAAACTTTGTGATCAATATTATATATATTTTTTTATAGTTTACAGGTCGTATGATCGAATTTTAAAAATATTTTTGGTAAAGATTAGGTTTAATTAATAAATTTTCCATCTTTAAATACTCAAGAGATATTAAATTTAATTATTATATTCATCTTTATTATTTAAATAAATATCTTATTTAATGTAATATTTAAACACATTAAAGTGAGGTACACGCGCACTTACGCGTACACCTAAACTAATATATATATATATATATATATATATATTTGAGATTTTGTCTACTGTGGACATGGAAATGAATCATGATGAGACTAGGAAATACTTCTCATACACGACTTTTTTACGTGATAGTAATGTTTGCATTAAAAAAATGTTGAGAAAAAATGGGTTGATTGCAACTGGATTTAATTTTCTAAAAATATTTTAGTAATATCACAAGTTTTGGGGATCGTCCGTTTTTTTTTTTTTTTCTTTTCTTTTAAAGTTTTCATTGATTATTCTATCAGTCAAATATTGTAAGATGGCCCTATCAAGAGAAAGGGACTCTTTATCCATGCATATAGATTCATTTTGGCAAAAGAAAAAAAAAATCGACATATCAACCACTCTCGATTTGCTGATTACCATATACCACAAATTTAATTTGTTAAAAAAATACACACACACACCAACTTTGTGGGAAATAAAACCATTTTGTTCTCCATTTGAATTTGATCCTAAATATGCCCTATTGTTGATGACTGATTCAGATTTGCATTATTTCAACTAATGCAAAATAGAACAAATTTGCCTTCCATTTGAACTTGATTCAAAATATATCCTTATCTTTGAAGATCTGCTCAAAGTTGTTGTCCATTAAAATTAAGGGGGCATCACTCCCTTTCCAATATAAAAGATGTGATAGGATATATGAATGTGATTTCTACATTTTTAATAAGAGGACTCGCGATCGAGTGGTCCTGAGAGCTTCCCATTAAATAGACCCTACATAGTTACGTGGGATGAATCTAAATTAGTCCGAACAGATGACTAGATTCCTGATTAGATGCATCAAACCACAAAAATTTCATCAGATGAAATCTATGAATAAACTAGTATTTGCATACATATGGACAGGTCAGGCACAAAACAGATAATTCTGTAATGTTTTATCACATGAAATATATATGGGAGATTTAATTAGGTGGAGAAAAGGCAAGGGGGTTCTGTCCGAATGCACATGAGAGTGTCAAACATCTATAAATGAAAGAGCAGTGTCTTGATAAAACATATGGCGTGTATGAATAGTAGTAACCCTACAACAATATTTTTAAAAATGTTAGACGAAAATTACTACTTTCATCTCAAAATACTTGTAATGTTTTTTTAATTTTCTTATATAGAAAATTAAGAATTACGGTGATAATTACATTTATACGGTCGTTTGATGCCTCTTAGGAAAACATTAATAGAAGAAGTGCTCAAACATTTTACCCCTATTTATGCTTTAAGATATGATTGATGTTCATTAAATATTTACTTTATATTTATGTTCCATAAGGTTCGTTCTTTTAAAAAAAAAAAAAAAAAAAATTTCCCCTCCGCAGGACTAGTAGCTCCGTCAAGGGCGGCTCAAGCACTTCAGTGACCTAAGACAAAAGTTGAACGGAGGCCTTAAATTTTTAAGAAAAAATGAGTATATATTTTCTTATAAAGTTAATATTTTAAAATTTTTGAGATGAAAAGTTGTTAATATTTTTTTTATAGTCAATTTCTTCTAATAATTCTTTTTTAGTTAATATAACTATTGCATTTAATCTTTCTTGAGACATAGTACTTTAAAGTGTAAATACATCAAACTTCTAATAATTCTTTACTATTATATAAAAAGTTTTTTTCTTTTTACGAATAGTGCTTAATAATTGTTTTTTATAAAGCCTATAATCTATAATTACAAAAAACCGAGGCCCTCAAATTAGAGGGTCTAAGTCGGTCGCGTATTTTTTACAATGGTTAGAGCCTGCCCTGAGCTCCCTGCTTGGTGATTAAATTCACAATCTGAGGATTGGAAACAAGTGGTGCTTACAACCTCCTCTTGTCATGAGCCATAAGGTGTATATATGTAATATTCAAACAATTGTTATTAAGAATTGTGAGAAAAATAATAAATTTATCTTAAACTTCGACAATAACAAATATTTTAATCAGGACGACAGATATTTTGAGACGACGGGAGTAGCTAGAAAGCTTAGCTGTGTTTTTCATTTTAGGAAAGAAAACATGGGTCTCATGATCACTTGTTTGCAACTATGAATATATATATATATATATATATATATATCAATCCTTAAATATGTTTGTCTGTAAGGGAAGCTTCCTTTGCACTTTGGGGTTGGAATTATCATGCATTTACTCTTCAATTTCTTCTTTGCATTTTTTTCCTGTCCTTTTTCTGGTCTGGCAACTGTGGAAAAGTTTATCTTTTAAAATTATTTTCCACTTTGCTCATTACTGCTTCAGTATATGCAGCCTGTAAAAGAAGGAAATAATATTGTGCCTTCAATAAATTCTCTTTCTGCATATTGACAATTCAAAATTGACTGTTGCATTATTTTCAAGCGTTAATTTTTGCCTTGTCATTTGGTGCTATGATTCATGAGGTGCTTGTGCTTTTCACATAGAAAAAGGTAGTCCACTGGCTTTTTTCGGGTTAAAACTTACACGCACTCGGTGTATACATCAAGTCAATAAATGCATGTCATGTGTTTGAATTTAGAGTTCAAATTACTTAGCTATGATTAATTAACGTGTATTTTACTTAATTTAAATAAAGGTAAAGAATATTAGTTTGGTGTATATACCAGATGCGTGTAAGTTTTTTTTTTTTTTCGGCCTTAAAAAAGATAATTAAATACACTAAAGCTCCCGCTATGTTCGAATATATGAAAGATCTGAACCACAAAGTTCGATTACACGCGATAGTATTACTCTACATTTCTATGAAAGCCTATTTTCAATAATTAGTCATTGTTTTATATTTGTTATGATCGGACAGAAATAAGCAAACCACAAGCAAAAGCAAAACAAGAAGAACCCACATAGATTTACGTGAAAATCCCTGACGGGAAGAACCACGGACAGAGGCAGAGGAATTTCACTATAATGGAGAGGAATACAACGAGGAGAGTGACGTATTTTCTGAACGTCCGAAAACGACCACTAATTGCACTTATATAATACGTGCGTACAAAAAAAATCCTAAACCCAAAAACATACAGGTTCATACAACTTTTCAGAGCCGGATCAACTGAATTTGGGTCACGAACTCCAACACTTTAAACTCTTAAAATTCTATAGGTGAAACTCTACGGGTGTGTTTGGTATGAAGGAAAATGTTTTCCTAGAAAATATTTTCCTGGAAAACAAGTTGATTTCTTATTTGTTTTTCTATGTTTGGTTGGTGGATGAAAAATATTTTATAGTATTTGGTTGGTGAATGAAAAAATATTTTTCAAAAAATACATTCTAGTGTTTAGCTAAAGCCTAAAAATACATTTTAGAAAAATAATTTTTGATCTTGTAAACACCTAATTTTTTACCAAACCTAAGTGTTTTTGCCATTTTAGTGTTCAATTTCGTTTTAGGGTCTAAATTAGATATTTTAAATTTATCTTATTTTTACTAAATTTATTTTAAATTTTTTTTTTTAAAAAAAAAAACTACAAAAATAGAGTCACATTTTAAATAAGTTTTTACTTTCATTTTTTAGTTTTTATTTGTTTATTTATTTATTTTCAGAAAAAAAAAGAGAAAAAAAATGAAAAAATAAATAAATAAAAAATTTTCTAAATTATATTTGTTTCTTCTTTCAATTTTTAATAAAGAATGTTGTGATATTAATATTTCTTAACCATATTCCTAAGACTAGCTAGTCTTGTATTTTGTTAGTTTTAAAATAGATTTATTATTTTTTATTTTATTTAAAATATTAATTAAAATTAAAATTTAAAAAAAATAAAAAATATAATAATAAAAAAAAATAAAAAATAATTTAAAAAAAAAAAAAGAGGAATCCTAAACTACCCAAACCACCCACAAGCCCCACTCTCACAAACCTCTCCCCCATTTTCCATATACACACACATACGACACAAATACACACACACACGACACAAACACATACACACTATATATAATACACAAATGCACTATATTAATGGACACGGACACTAGAACGAAAAAGGAGATTGAAAACAACAAGAGGAAAAAACAAAAAGCAGGAACAAGAAACAAAAAAAAAAAAA